>NC_090877.1:24883115-24891181 GCF_036669935.1 Montipora foliosa | reverse complement strand
ATAGTATTTAGGTTGCTAGATTATTGATAGTTATTGTGTTATTAATATAGCTATAGCTGTAATTTCTCTTAAATTTGTAACTCGAGATATGTTCTTTTATCACGAGATAATAAAGATTATTATTTATTTATTTAACCAGTGCCTACAGGGCAACAACTGAAAAGCTCGCTGCAAAAAAATCGATCAGACCAAGGCCTGTATGGGTGACCTTTTGTGGCGCATATGGGACATCCTAATTTCTCGCTCAAGTTAATCAGCAAATTTATTATATTTCACGGTTATTCAAACAAAAACTTTCAGTTGTCACTTATCAACATTGCCCAAATCGATTTCTGATAAAACGGGGTCGAAAAAAAACGTTGATCTCTCTCCAAAGTCCTTGTGTTTTTTTTGGACGTCGAATAAGTTTCCCGCCGTACATTTTTCACAGCGACTTGCAATGTTTGCCCTCTGGCGACCCCTAGAACCCTTTGCGTATAAACCGTGGATCCGACTACCGGGCAACTCGTTCATTGGGGCCGCCTCTTAAAGAAGACAGCCAAATTCTTATGGCTTGTACAAGTTTCGATAATTGTTACAGGACAAGACGGTGTCATGTACCAAAACTCGTATCAGCCGCAGGGCGAAGGAAATATGGTAACGGACAGCATCTATTCGCTGCTAATACCCACCAGGGAGGAAGAAATTCAACAGGTCAGTTGCAATGCATGAATGATTTAGTCAAACCTACACATTTTCTATGTGATATTATAATAGCGTGCATTTCTGATGTGAGCTTTTGAGTGGACACTAATGACGAGTTCGAGCTTTGCGATAACCTCGGATAGTACATAAAACAATCAGACAACCTTTTAGTTTTCTAGCGTTATGTTACCGTGATAAATAGCAAGAGGAGGGAAAACATTGACAACTGCTCGGAAATTTGTTAACTTACTTGAGCAAGAACTACAATTGAGGATCATTAGTTCGAGAGACATTGTACGATGGCTGATTTTCCTCAGAAGATCAAAATGATGGTTTGTTTCTTCAAACTCCTCGTAAAAAGTTGTTCTCTCATTTCATCAGTATCTCAGTGGATTAACCTTTTCGCGATATAATGCCGAGCACTATTGCTCTAACGAGTTTTGTGATCCTGAAGGAGATGTACGACGATTAGCAGTTTAACTGCAAAGGACGACAGGAAATCTTTAAAGTTTCTCGGTTTTAAACAACTACATACATTTCCGACAAAAGCCATTGCTCCTCGATATCAATCAGCCGGTTACTCAGTTGTGGCATTTTACTTGGCGAAGTAAAACCAGAAAGCCCGTCAAAGTAACAGGGGCACCCAACGAGAATATAGTTCAAAACCACTCAAACATAGCTTTGTTAAACGTATTTTAGTATTTAAACGGTATATACAGGCATATTTTTATCCCCCAAAAAGTTTTCATCTGTTCGGATTTCCTAGCTGAAAGTCTAGAGATCCGAAAATTATACGGATCAAAATTTACCTTTTCGAATTCAGCAAGAAAAAAGGCTCCCGAAAATTCTAGGTGACCTTTTTAAGGTAAAAATCCGTTAAAAATGGGCAATTATACCATTTTTCAGATGTTCGAAAATCCTGGAGAGGGAAAGAAAGCAAGAAATTTTGCAACAAAGATCCGAAAATTCTAGATCTCAAATCGTCTTCCGAACAGATATTTTCCGAAAATTGACGTTGGGTGCCCCTGAGGAACTCGTATTTCTCTAACAGATCATTCGTGAGATGGATAGCTGTCTGAGTTCATCTTCTCCTGCAAACGTCACCGGTGGAAACCTCGTCGCATCTTCCCCAAACAAACTTCTAGACATGACCATAGGAAAGAAAAACTACCGCTTTCCAGAGACAGGGACAACGATGGGAACGGTACTGTTGCACAGTCGGCGTCTTTTCCAGCTCTAAATTAAGACACCAGTTGCCACAGGTAACTATGCTTGCAACAACGCCGTCTTCCTGTCCACACGACATCAAACGATGATGCAGCATATGGATGTAATTTCAGTACACATGCACAACAGTCCAACCTGTTTCCGATAACAAAGAACTGGAACTACATCATGCCTTTCTCTGTGATTTCCCTGGCTGTGAAAAGCGTTGTTACACCAAAAGCTCTCATCTCGGAACTGACAGGCGGATTTATACGGGTAAAAAACCTTTCCTGTGTCCTTGGAAAACTGTGGGTGGTGTTTCCGACGTTCAGATGAACTCAAGCGCCACTATCGAAGACATACTGGAGAAAAGCCGTACGTATGTCCTCTTTGTGGAAGATCTTTAGTCGTTCAGATCACCGATCTTCGCATATCAAAAAAATACACCCAGCAATGTAGAGAACCCGTGTAGCGTTTGCAATATCTAGTAACACTCTTAGTGGTCTGATACATTTGTCCGGCGGAGTCGACATTTTTGTGCAGCAATATCTAAATCAATCCGTGAGTACGTTCCTATTTTTTCCAAATAACATCAAGTACTTGGTAGACGTGATATAACAAATTGTACTTTTATTTATATTTCGCACCAACTTCTTTAATTTTAACAACCTGATAAGTGAGTTTAACTGTACATACCATATGCATCTATATCAGTGGTATATATAATACACGAGCGTTCTTTAAAGAAGAAAACATATTCATGTCGATTTTGCGTCCACGTTGGTTGGCATGCAAGGATTCTTTGTCAATGACGCTAATTTGGCGTGAGGAGCCGGTTAAATAAAGTTATCATTCCTTTAATGATATTACCTGTTTACATTCTCTATTCTCTACAGTTATTTTACCTTTGTTTAATCCAGGAGATTTATTTTCAGACACACCGACCTTAATGAATGATTCTCTTGCTGAAAGGAAACTTGACAAACAATTATATGCTCACAATAATGAATAATATTCTTTTTTCGAGCTGGCTTAACTCACTATGGGGACGATATAAGTCAATAAGCAATAAGTCGGTCGTTTTCAGGTAGTCTGTTTCACTTAGAGATCGACTCCTTTGTCAGTTCCTAACAAAAAAGATCAGAAATGCACGAGTTCTTTCTTTTTCTCTGCTTCATTACTTTCTTTGAGAGTTCAGCAGCTTATGACAAAGAGACTACTTCAGTCCTCATGATGTAAGATCTTTTGAAAAGTAAAATAGATATCAAAACGTATTTTGATTTTGGTATCCGCCTTTATTTTTATCACCTTGAAATGACCTTGAAATGTACGATTTCAGAGAGTAGCATGGCGAGAGGTGATTTTTCTTCGAATTCCTCTTTTGTTTTTTTTTTTTGTTTTTCCATGTATCGTGGACATGTTTGGAAAAACTATTGGAGCCGTTTAGAAAGCAAAGACTCTGACAAACGATATAGTAACTGACAAGGTTTGATGACACAAATCAACTTCTTGTTAAAGATCATATATAAACACGAACTCGTACAAGAAGGTTTAAATTATTTAGTACTGATAAAAGCTCCTAGACTGGTGTTATTGGGCTTCCTATATTCGAAAGGCTTGACCAAAACACAACAGCAAATTTCTGACGGGATTCAGTGTTTGTTATGCCGAATCAGCTGAAGCTTTTTGAATCCCGGAGCACCGTCGTGCTCTAGCAGAATACACTGAATTCGACTCAAAAGCAACGATTACTTTGGGGAAAAAAGACATCAGCGGTGAGCTTAAGGGAAATTTGTGAGACTTGCAAACATATTTCTGAAAAGCAGCATTATTTTCTGAATTTGTACACTATTTTTGTTTCATGTTGTACCCTTGCTCCAAGGCCTTTGTTCATATTCACTATGCATAGTCCGAACGGTGTTGCACACAGTACATAGCGCGTTTGCGTTCGCGTCGAGACAGAGCTAAATTGCTCAAGACATGCCAAATGTTACATAAGAAAACAACTAGAGCTGTTCACTTTTATGAAAACGCGTGGGATTTCAGTTACAAAAGTTGTTCCTGGTTGAATGTTGAAGGAAGGAACTACGTGTTTGACAGTATTAGCCACAGTGAAAAGGTATGCATTTCCAAGGGGTTAATGCACGAGGTTTGGCATAAATCGATCTTTATGAAATGTCCCAGATATATTGAAACTGATTGTGAAAGCCGTTGTGCAGTTACACCTTGATTCTTAATTTCATTTAATATTATACATTTGGAACAGTTGTTGTAATATGCAGACAAGGAATTCAGCGGTTTATCAAAGACGAGAAGTTTGTTTACATACTTGATTCTTGACTGGCAGCCAGTTCTTCATGCAGGGGATAAGATGGCAGCGACGACTGTTAGTTCATATTTAAATTAATCTTTTATCATTCGTATCCAACGTGTCAGTCAGTATGAGCGATCCACGGTAAAAGTGCTTTTGTTTCCTTTCAATAAAGATACGGCTTCACGGGATTCAAGTCCATTAATGTTTCATTGGTTGTGGAGTGCTGGTAAATGCGCGTGGGCTCCGTGGCTAACCAAAGGTGCCATTTGACGATTGTACAATATGAAGAAAAATGGTACAATAAATTGTCCACGAGAACGCTGAGCCTCTCATTATTTACAAACCAACCCATACATTTAGCAGGAATAGTAGGGTAAGAACCGCTGCAGGTTATCGTATAGCACACCTTGTATTCATCACTGATCAACAGATGAGCTTTAAACCGATGATGCTAAGGCACTTAGCGTAAAATATTTCGCCCGTTATGGAGGTGGCTGAACTTTTGAACATTCTAAACAAATAGTAACCGGTAGAGAATTTTGTTGCCCATACTAAAAATTGTTAAGGAGCTTTAACGCCTATTTTCGTTTCCTCTACGTCATTTCCTTTTGAATCATGACTAAACACATTAACAGCCCTCACCGATCACGTTTTAAATTTGTAAATCAAGCCACAGGCAGCCCAAGCTCAAAATGTTAGGAGTTCAGTGTAACGTGACATATGCTATATTACATAACTACGCGAAACGTGACTCTCGCCTTACAGCATATGGAGGTATTGTGTTACAACGGTTTGAATTTGGAAAGGTTTGTATGGGAAGGCAACGGCTATGCTGGAAAAGTCAATTCTTATATTTTGTGAATAAAATCTATTTACCCTGTTGCCGTGTTGTATTCTTTGTTGTTTGCCAGCTTCGCAGGCCGATCTAATGATTTCGGCGAAAAAAAGCAGTGGAAACCCACAAAACGATAAGTCGCCGAAATCGCGTTAGATCGGCCTGCGAAGCTGGCAAACAACAAAGAATACAACACGGCAACAGGGTAAGTAGATTTTATTCACTATAAGAATAATTGACTTTTCCAGCAATGCCGTTGCCTTCCCACACAAACCTTTACAAATTCAAACCGTTGTAACACAATACCTCCATATGCTGTAAGGCGGGAGTCACGTTTCGCGTAGTTATGTAATATAGCATATGTCACGTTACACTGAACTCCTAACATTTTGAGCTTGGGCTGCCTGTGATCAAGCACTGAAAAAAATGATGTGTATGTAGTTTGTAGGTAACGATATATCATATAATTGACTAGCTGACAAAGAAGACGTGTAAGCCAATCGTGATGATATAATCTACCGCAAAGCAAAGTCGTACAGCACAGTAATTTCAGATTTTTAACTCGAAAAACGGAGTTAAATTTTCGGTTTAAAATAACTCTGTTTTGAGAGTTATTTTAACTCTTTAAATGAGACTCCAATTTAGGACTTGTAATAGATTCAAAAAGGAGTTCCTGTAACGCTACCCCATCAAAGATAAGAGTTATTTAACTAGCTCCATCATCATCATCATCATCATCATCATTATCATAATAATAATAATAATAATAATACACTTATATATATAGCGCCTTAACAAAAGCTCTAAGGTACTTTACAATCAATACAAAGTAGAAACTTAAAAATAAAATTCAAGGCACAGTAGAATCAGGTAAAGGCAAAGAGTCAATCAAAACAAAAATGTCTTTGAACAAAATATGTTTTAAGACTGTTTTCAAAAGCATAAACACTTTTGGCTTGCTTGATTTGCTCTGGAAGGCTATTCCATAGCTTCGGGGCGAAAACTGACAAGGCGCGATCGCGATATGACTTTAACTTAGACGGCGGAATCACTAAGAGGTTTAAACTTGATCAGCGTAATGATCTTCCAGTTGTATACCGGTGAAGTAGCTCACAAACATAATAAGGGGCTAAATTGTTTATGGCTTTAAACATGAGGAATAAAGTTTTAAAAATGATTCGTTGCTTCATTGGGAGCCAATGAAGGTCTTTCAAGAAGGGTGTGATGTAAATCGAACTTACGGCCACATAACACAAAATAAGCTAGTTAAAGTCACTCTGGTATTAGATTCAAAGTACCGGTAACTCTGGCGCATTCACTCCATTTATTTTGGAAATCAAAAGAACACCATGCACAATGATTATAACATCTTTAATTGAATCAAATTTAGTTTGCTTACACAAAAACCAGTTTTGATTTTTAAAAGTGACATTAATGTAAAAATAATGCTTTTTAAACAATGATTCTTGTAAACTATTTTGATATTTTACAAAGACAAAAACATGTCACTCTTACATCTCACTACCTTCTGTCACAAGCATAATAAACTAGTGAGGTGGGTACTTTATCAAAGAACCTTAGACAGAAAATGATTTAGAAAAGTCAATGTAATAGATCCTTGACATTAACCAAAAATTATTACTGTTTCAACCTTTTGGGGAAAGTAATGGTCAGTGGTGGAGCCGTGAAAGGCAATCTTCCCAGTGATGAAAGTCACAACCTTATGGGTCCAAATTTGAAGGGCATTGAGAATATACCAAATTCAATTAATTAAAAAAATCAATCAATAAATAATAAATAATCTCACTCTTTAAAAGTATCTGGCTTTCCATTTAATGTTCAGAAGGTTTTATCAGGAATGGAAACAACTTATTATATTCAACACAGTATAAAGGTTTTTAAATATTTTGCTTTAAAGGGGCACTGTTACTGCATGTTGGACATGCATCAGCTTTTGGACTCAAAAATTGAAAACATTGGGCTAATGTTTTCAGGTTGCGAGGGCTGGATTGAAATCTTGAAAAATTCAAAATGACAGTGGCAATTGTTCTTGTGTAAAATGAAGAATCTCTGAGCAAGATAAATAGTCGATTCCTCTAAAAGAGAAAAAGAAAAGAGCCATCAAAAGTTTGTAAGTCAACCCATGTCAGTGCCCTTTTAAAGAGACACAAGAATTAGGAGAGGGCAGAGATAAAATTGTTCACTGCCACTCTCTTCCTTGCTTTTTGCTACTGTGCGGCTTCACAAAACAAAACTACTTTACATTGCCACACTTAGTGGGATACAAAATATTATAAACATAATGACAGGTCACAAGGAGCCTAAGTTCATTAACCATGTTGCTTGTCCCCAGACAAATAACTTCATCCAATGCACAGTGGGTCCAGGCACCAAAAATCATCAATGTAAGCAATCCTTGGAGTTTTGTTTTTCTTATCTCTGTGTCAATGGGGTCTTTATCTTACTAAAAGATTGTCAGCACCTGAGATTCTAGAGAAACCGATTTAAGCTAATTCTTTTTTTTAAGCAAAGCATTGTAGTAACCAATTAAGATATGAAATTTATTACTTTTCATTGTTCCCCACTGTCACATAGTC
Source organism: Montipora foliosa (assembly GCF_036669935.1). NCBI lineage: Eukaryota > Metazoa > Cnidaria > Anthozoa > Scleractinia > Acroporidae > Montipora > Montipora foliosa. The sequence continues at coordinate 24,883,545 of NC_090877.1, read as the reverse complement.
TACCAGGCAGCTATTATAAGCAGTCATCAGATAACAGTCTACTCGTGGTGCTGTATTTAAGCCACTGATAATGGCTGTGTGGGAGACTACACTGTCAGTCACGAGTAGATGGAATCAGGATTCATACAGAAAATTGTAACCATTTTTCAAGGACTTTTTTTATTTAAGGATCAAATTTCGTTCTTAAGTTATGTTCTGATGTGGTATCTTTCCAAATCTTGCCTAACAAGGAAGAAACCCACCAAAGTAAAAACAAGAAAACTCTTGTAACTTTCATGTGGCAACTTGGTGGGTGCTAACGTCCGTGCAAAAGGTTTGATTCCTCTTCCACCACATTCAAGCTGCATGGAAATTATTGAAGGACTTCTCAGTTAAGGAAAAATTGAGTTTAAGGATTTGGCTGTTGTTGCAAACTGATGATGAATTCTAC
>NC_090877.1:24860615-24863115 GCF_036669935.1 Montipora foliosa | reverse complement strand
TTTGGATTTGAAATTCTCCTTGTGATCTTTTAGCGTGATGAACGCGGGTCGGTTTGCATAGTGTTCTATCTTGTTATCGAGGCCCAACGGTTCGGCTAATAACTTTGCTTCTTTGTCGATTTTTCGCTTGATCGAAGGGTCTGATTTCTCGTATGACTTTGTGATATTTGGAATTCTACCCATCTATATCAGAGAATCTCTTACCCATCTATATCAGAGAATCTCTTACCCATCTATATCAGAGAATCTCTTAGATAAAGCCATTGCCTACGCCAGCTCAATAACCTCCATCCCAAACAGGGCCCTAGCCGTCATCAAGAATTCAAGAAAATCTCTCTTGTTTGACAGCAGTGACACATGGGTAAAGAAAGGGCCAAACTCGCTGTTCGATGTCACAATGGGTTGCTTCGATGGTGCCGAGGTCTGTGAATTAGTAGGGCTTTACCTCCTAAGTAAACTATCCGCCCTTGTCAACAAAGCGTCCATAGGCCTATACAGAGACGATGGCCTCGCTGTAGTTAGCAACATCAGCGGACCCACCCTAGATCGCTTGAGAAAGCGCATAACCGCTCTCTTCAAAGAAGAAAACCTTTCAATCACAATCGAAACGAACCTACTTTCCACCGACTTTCTGGACGTAACGCTGGATTTGCAGAGAGAAAAGTACTACCCCTACAGAAAACCCAACAACAAACTATCATACATCAATGCACGGTCGAATCATCCACCCACCATCATCAAAGAGCTGCCAATAATGGTCAACAAAAGAATATCTGACCTGTCTTGCGACAAAGACGAATTCGACAAAGCCAAAGATGTCTACGAATTGGCGTTTAAGGAAAACGGGCACAACGCAACCTTCAAGTACGAGCCCGCCAAGCAAAACAGCAAACGGAAAAGGAACCGTCAACGCAATATCCTCTGGTTCAATCCACCATACAACCTGCAAGTCAAGACCAACATCGGAACAAAATTCATCTACCTGATCAAGAAACACTTCCACAAAGGCCACAAGCTTCACAAAATTCTAAACACGAACACAATCAAGCTTAGCTACTGCTGCACAACCAACATGACAGGCATTATCAGGCAACACAATGCAAAAGTATTAAACGCCACGAAAACACCTAACGAAGCGCGGCTATGCAATTGCAGAAACAAGCAATCATGCCCCTTAGACGGCAAATGCCTACCATCGTCTATAGTCTATAGAGCCGAAGTGACAAGCGATATCAACACCAAGATCTACTACGGAGCGTCAGAGGGAGAATTTAAAACCCGATACAACAATCACACTAAATCCTTCAGGCATAAAAAGTACTGCAGTGAGACGGAGTTATCGAGGCATATCTGGAGTCTAAAGGACAATAACATCAATTACACGCTACGCTGGGCAATAGAGTCTTTCGCCTCACCATACAAATGTGGATCAAAGAGATGCGACCTGTGCCTTACAGAAAAGTTGTACATAATAAAAGCAGATACGCGCCACCTACTGAACAAAAGAAACGAGTTAATTTCTAAATGCAGACACAAGAACAAATACCTTTTGTCGAACTTAAAATAGCACGCTCCCCTAGAGTATTAGAATGGTCTTTAAATGAGTTAGAATGCAAATGTAAGATCTGTAGCCTGATGATTGTCCAAACATGAAACTTGAAGTCGCTACGCTGTGAAGTTCTCTTTCTTCTAAACGTTATATTCGCTCTACTTCACGTATCGAGCACTCTGCAGCTAACTGGAACCCCCTACTTGCGCTATATATATATATATATATATATATATATATATATATATATATATATATATATATATACCTTATGATGTGGCCAAGTTTATCCTACGAAGAGTGCTCTACACCCACAAGTGGGGGAGCGTTACAATAGTTCAATGAATGGGACTAGTCGTTTGACATTTGCCTACAGGCCTGTTTCGTGGAGGCTTTAGGCTTCCACTCTTCAGGGCTTTTTAATTAAACTGTGTGTTGCCTGCAGTATTTATAAATGGTCATCTTTCCACATACGTGCGTACAAAAAATCATAACCTTAAAAGACCATAAGCCAAACTTCACCATCTCCCCGACATGCCGATTAATCAGCCCAACGAAATCAGAAATCGGACGCATTAGTAAACAAATTCTTCAAAAGATCGTGAAAAACGTAGCTACTGCGACAAAGGTCAACCTTTGGAGAAACACGCAATCAGTACTGGAGTGGTTCAACGGAATTAAGGAGAAGCAAACAGCACAATTCATATGCTTCGATATCGTGGACTTTTATCCATCAATCACCGAAAAGCTCCTAGCCGAAGCGATTGAGTTCGCCGCGAACTACACGAACAATCTACCAGAGGAAATAAACATAATTACGCATGCAAAACAAAACCTGCTTTACAGCGGAGAATCCCCTTGGGTAAAGAAAAGTGGCTTATTTGATGTGACCATGGGCTCGTACGATGGCGCAGAAACATGTGAGCTTATAGTTGTCTACATGCTAATACA
>NC_090877.1:24848115-24855615 GCF_036669935.1 Montipora foliosa | reverse complement strand
ATTTCTGTAATGAATAACGAATTGACTGATCAGACTAATGTCAGCTTATGGATGAAATCCAACAAACTGTCTGTCAACATAAAGAAAACTAAGCTAAACTAATTATGCCGAAACAAAAAGTAATCCATATGAGCTCCTCTGTTTTATTTGATAATGTGCCACTTATTAAGCATCTAACGGAAGTGAAATTCTTAGGTGTCTATCTTGATGAAGCTCTTACGTGGAAATCTCACATTGGCTATATTTGTAAAAAAAAAAATGCTAAATTCGTTGGTATTATATATAGGTGTCGCTTTCTTCTCTCAACCAAAACCAAAACATCTTTCTATTATACTTTAATCTATCCCTATTTAACTTACTGTACAGTAGTCCAGTCTTCAACATATGTCACGAAGTTAAATCACATATTTCTTCTTCAAAAACGAGCTGTGCGAGCCATAACGAATTCAGAATTCCTCGCTCCTTCTGTCCCCCTATTTGCTGAATTGAAAATCCTAGATATTTTTATATACCACCATCATTTATTACCTTCTCCTTTTAAAAATCTATTCTTCACAAATAATCAAATACACAATTATGACACTAGAGCTTCACCTCTTCTTAGACTCCATATGTGCAGGACAAACATTAAGCAGTTCACTTCACTCTATCAAGGACCAAAAATCTGGAATGCTTTGCCACTTTCAATTACATCCCTTTCCAGATTATTTTCCTTTAAAAGACAGTTTGTTGAATTCATTAACAATTCAATAAACGTTACTCAATATAAAAGCAAATAACATAAACTATGAAGCCATGAAAATAGCAGTTTGATTTCTTTTTTTTCTTTTCATTTCGTTTTCGTTTTCTTCGCTCACCTTTTGCTGTAGCTGATTTCTTATTCGCGTATCACCAAGGAGACCTCTCAGCAATACGCCCTATGTTTTCTTAGAGGTCTCCTCGCCACTAACTGTATGTTTAAAAGTTTATATTATTTAGAATTGAGGCAAACAAAGATTGATTGATTGAACAAATGGCTTCCATTCTATAACGTGGTCTGCCCTGCAAGGGGCATCCCACGTAAAAAGCAGACAAGGCCTGTAAATATGTTATCAGTAGACAGTCACTTCACGATTAGGAGACAAATGGGCCAACTGGAAAACATGGACTGGACTCTGGACTGGACTTTGGACTGGACTCTGGACTGGACCCTGGACTGGACTTTATTAAACGAAATTAATATTTAACCAATAATATAACGATTAACCGTTTCTATTTAATTATTAACCAGCGAAAATGAGAATGAGAATGGATGTTTTTTTCAAAGGGAACATAAACGAAAAATCTAACAATGCTGCCCAGTAACTTTCAATCAAGTCAAGCTACTATTACGTGAACACTGTGACGACGATATATCTCATGCGTGCGCTGTCTAAAGAATATAAGGAATGTAGTCCAATTCAATGTATTCGATATGTTAAGCGCGATCGCTTTGCGCACTATTTCTACAATTGAACCGGCTAGAAATGCAAACTAAGCACTTCAGTTGTTTACAGCGGTAAATTAAAGTTACAAACCCCGCCACTTATACGCCTTGCTACGATTGCTTTAACGCTGCGAAGTTTGAAGTCATCACGTGACAGTGTTCACGTAATAGTAGCTTGACTTGATTGAAAGTTACTGGGCAGCATTGTTAGATTTTTCGTTTATGTTCCCTTTGAAAAAAACATCCATTCTCATTCTCATTCTCGCTGGTTAATAATTAAATAGAAACGGTTAATCGTTATATTATCGGTTAAATATTAACTTCGTGTAATAAAGTCCAGTCCAGAGTCCAGTCCAGAGTCCAGTCCAGAGTCCAGTCCAAAGTCCAGTCCAGAGTCCAGTCCATGTTTTCCAGTTGGCCAGACAAATGATGGAAAGCATTTCATCAATTTATTCAGTATTCTTTAACCAGGTGCAGTTTACTGTTTCCTTGAACTAAGGTTTGCTATTTTTATTGATTCTCTGAAACAAATCAACCGGAATCAGTTTTTTTTTTAAGTATTGGCCTTAGGCATGTTTACAGTTAGAAAATTGTAATGGGCAAATTGATATCACATGTATGGGCTTGAATTTAAGATAACGTTGTGACACATTTCTTATTGTCTCTACACACACTTAATTTAGTGGCATTAATAAATGTCTGTTCACTACAGTTGTTCTAATAAGAAAGGAATTAGACTTAAGTTACTTTTTGTCATACAACAAAGAAATCAGTTTGTTCATCATGTAATAATCAACAAAGTTACATAATAATCTCTTTTAAAACTAAAACAACACGAACATGTCATCGTTGAAAGAACTGTCTTTTAAAATAATAAATTATTGTTATAAGACATTGAGTTTTCGATTTATTGTATCATCAAGTTGTAAACACAATCAACTGTTGGTCACAAGACATTTCCTGTGTTCATATACCAATCTTTCCATCTAAGGTGTACATCTAAGGTGTAAGTCCAAAAATACATTCTTGTTATATAGAAGCAACATTGATTTTAAACATGGGTACAATTAACGTGAATGTCTCTGTTCTACCTGAAGTTCGCAAATACGGTAGACGCACTAGATCCTCAACCAGCAACGTTAATAAATACATAATTAAGAAATGTAAAACATCTACTTACCAGGAATCCTTTCTTATTAGAACTAGTAGAATTTGGAATTGTTTAGCGGACGAACCAGATTTGAGCTCATCGACCTTAGCTTCCTTTAAATCGGTATTTTTAATTATTATAAGTCCGCGTTAGCTGTTTCCTATAACTGTGATGACCCACGTTCGTTCAAGTCTATCTGTTTAAAATGCAATAGTGCTCGTCCCTTGTTCCGTCCGATAACTTGTTGTATGTAGTTGTAGTTTTTTCTGTATTGCTGTATTTTTTAACATCCCTTGTTTTTATTCAGTTCTTATTAGTATTCGGGCCCGCTGTAATTGGCCACAGCTGTTGCGGTGTCCCTGCCAATGTTCTTCTGTATACGTAATTGTTTTGTTTGTTTATTTGGCGAAGCTATTGAAAAAAATAATAAATAAAGCGTTGCATTTTTGTTGTAGGATTTATACACCATACGTGTTGCACACAGATATCACAGAACTTAAGCACGAGAAGTTTTTAAGCCAAGGATGGAAACCTGAGGTGAACTTTCCGCATGCCAGGACATTCGTCTCTTCAGTTAAACTAATCGTCTCTCACAGAGAAAAAAGTACTTATCATTATATAGATATGATAGTGTCACGATAACTTTAAAAAGAAAACAGCTCACTTCCGTTTGACTAATCATCCTTTTATAAAATTGAATTTGGTTGTTTGGCTGTTTCTAATCTCATCTCTTACCACATTTATTACTGGGTTGCAAACCCAGTCGGAATCTGCGTTTCATTTCTCCGATTTTTCCGTGTCGGAAAAAGTCTTTCCTGTCACTCCCCCACTAATTGGTGTTTTTGTGCTTAGAGTCTTCTTCGCGTATTTTGATAAGTTTCAGGGGGTAGGAAAATGCGTAGATTTCTCTGATGGACACAGTAGAATATTTAATTACCCTGCAATGGCGTCGAAGGGATTGAAAAACAAATGGTGTTTTGGTGGATCTTTAAACAAAAGATACCTTTATGGAGCTCAAGAAGGAACGTCAATTGGATAAACAAGACAGGCGGTGGAAAATAAATATCTGGAATCTTAAAAGCGACGAGTAATGGACTTCGAAAACAATCTTTCGCTCGTCGAGCCGTAATCAAAGTGAGCTATAGGAGCGCCCCTTTCTACCTCTACACCATCGTGTGGCAAGCCATCTGTTCAAATTTTTCAGGCAAGTTCTTTTGCATCTCTTTCTCTGTATGGAGCAGCCAAGGGTTCTGACTTTGGGCCACTCCTTTATACGTAGGCTCCGGGATTTTATTATTAAGAATAGTCCTACATATAACCTTAACTTAAACATTGATACCTCGGTTACAATTCATTGGAATGGCGTGGGGGGTCGAACAATCGTTAAGGTTAGGCGGTTTGACTTAACCGAAGTAGAAAGTTTTAAACCTGATGTTGTATTTTTACAAATCGGTACTAAAGACCTCACACGTCGTCAGTCGTCTGCAGCATCTGTTGGCTCTCCCATCGAGGATTTGGTCTGTTTACTCCATCACGAGTACGGGGTTTGCTTAGTATGTGTCGGTCAAACCGTTAAAAGGCACCCGGTTGGGACGTTCAATGCTAATGTACAAATTCTGACGCAGGACCTTCAAGGGGTCTTAGAACCGCTCCCCTTTGCCATATACTGGACGCATCGGGGATTTTGGCGGGCTTCCAGTTCATACTTGTCATACGATGGTGTCCACTTAAATAAAGAAGGGCAGCATAAACTGTACAGGAGTGTCAGGGGGGCAGTTATGCATTGTTTAAAACGCCTGACAACATAAAGAAATTTTTGGCCAACCAGTTTTGATTTTTGGCAAGTGCATAGCCTTTGCCAAGGAGTTGCGTTCAGTGGGCTTTTGGTGTCTTTCCTTGTTCTGCCCATGTGCTATTTTTGCAATTTAATGTTTGCTTTGGGATTCTGTGCATTCCTGTGTGATGCCCATCCCTGATTTATGTCAATCATGGTCTTTGGAATTTGTTGCGTTATGTTGCTTGAGTGACAACCAAATCCGGCCGTCGCCAATTCACTCCAGCTACTAACGCTTTTACATGTGTCTTTATGGACACCAATATGATCGGCCCATGACTGACGCTCTCACATCACATGTGATTATATGATGACTGGTTAATGGACATCCTGTATGTGTGATTTGGCGCACAATGCATTCTGCCCCTATGATTCTCCTTGTTGTCTAATTCCGACTTTGCCTATAACATGTCCGAATTAACATAACATAACATAACATGTCCGAAATCGAGACGAACAACAGAACCGTCAGATGATATTGTCAACGTACAATTTGTTCCTGACCCGGTCGAAATTCCACCTCAAGCAGCCGTTGAGGCGTCTACCTCTGGTGTGGGATCAGAGGGCCTTTCCGACGCAATGGTTTCGTCTATTGTGGCTGCAGTGAAAACGGCGATACAGTCGACCAACGCGGCCCAGAATTCTTCCAGTTCCATCGCCGACCCAGTGCAACACGACGTGACCTCTATTACAAATACTCCAGTGAGGGCTGTTGAGTCGTCAGGTAGTGAGATATTACCCAGTGCTCCTTTATTTTCTAGTATAGGTGTGCCCTTAGGTAGCCGCTTGAGTGCACGCCTAAAGAATAAGGCATGGGCGGAGGAATTCGTTACTTTTGGCGCTCTTCTAGACACGTCCCCTAATGTGGATAAGTTCGCATTATCAATCACCACTCCCACCGCCGGAATTGAGTCTAAAACCCTTAATTTTTAATTCGAACCGGTAAACAATTCAAAGAAATTGACGTCTATTCGCGAGTGGGTGTCGGCTTTCCACACTTTTGTTGCTGTATACTGCGGGAGAGACAGAGAGACGCCAAAGTTGATGCAATTTTGCGAAACCGTGCGCGACATAGCCACGCGTGGAGGTGACTGGAACTATTACGATGAACAGTTTAGGTATCTTCGTCAAGGTAACCCCCCAAAGTACCCTTGGGGAGTGGTGCATTGGGAGTTATGGCATCGCTCGATGATTTTTCGCGCCAAATCCGGATATTTTGCAACCGACAAGCCCAACTCGAGATTCAGGGGCAAACAATTGGTCAGAGGGGTGTGTTTCACGTTCAACGCCGGACGTCCCTGTGCGGGCTGCAGATATGACCATAAATGATCCAAATGTGGTGGTAGACATGCAGAAACATCCTGTCATTCTGCCCTAAACCAGCCTGAGATAGAGCTATCGCAACTCCATCACATAATAAACAGCCCGCCAGTAACGCCGGTAAAAGTATCCACTCTTAGCCCCCTTTACAACAATATGACCCTCGTCTTAAGCAATTTATGATTGATGGTTTTTCGTTTGGATTTCGCGTTGGGTTTGTTGGTACTAGCCGATTACGTCTGGCTTCAAATTTGCACAGTGCGAAGGAACAGCCTAAAATTTTAGCTGCTAAACTTGAGAAAGAATTGTGCGCTGGGAGAATTGTAGGTCCATTTTCTCATCCACCTTTTGATAATTTCATTTCTTCACCTTTAGGCGTAGTTCCAAAGAAAACCCCAGGAGAGTTTCGGCTTATACACTATTTGTCATACCCCGATAGGTCGTCGGTGAATGATTTTATTCCAGACCAATTTTCGTCGGTTCAATATGCCTCAATAGGTGATGCTATCACACTCATTAAGTCGTTAGGTCGGGCTTGCTACATGGCCAAGACCGATATCAAATCAGCTTTCGGCATCATTCCGATTCACCCTGACGATTACCATTTACTGGGTATGACATGGAATAATTCGTACTTTTTTGACCGTTGTCTTCCCATGGGCTGTTCTTCGTCTTCCGCTATATTTGAAGCTTTTAGCACTGCGCTCGAGTGGCTTGCTACACATCATCTCTGTGCTTCCGGTGTTTTGCGTATTCTGGATGATTTTTATGTTTATTGGTACCTCTCAAGGGAAATGTAACTCCGATTTAAACAACTTTTTGGGCCTATGTGCTCGTTTAGGAGTCCCTATAGCCCATGAAAAAACGGAAGGTCCTTCAACCACTTTACAGTTTGCTGGGATAACACTCGACACGATTAATATGGAAGCGCGTCTGCCGGACGATAAGCTTCAAAAATGCAACGCTCAGTTATTAGACATGCACAAACGCCGTAAAATTACCCTGAAAGAACTTTAATCTTTGATTGGATTATTGAATTTTACTTGTTCAGTTGTTCTTAGACTACCTGGTCGGGCCTTTCTTCGGAAGCTTATTGATTTCACAAAGGGTGTTCGTCTCCCTCACCATCGCGTACGGATTACAGAAGCCTGTCGACGTGATTTACAAGTGTGGCTTCAATTTTTAGAAATTTTAACGGCCGTACATTTTTTCTGGACGAACCGTGGCGGGTTTCCCCGCCTCTCAAACTTTACACCGACGCTGCGGGCTCAAAGGGCTATGGCGCGCTTTTTGGGAAGCATTGATTTTACGGAGAGTGGCCTGCCAATTGGAAATCATTGAACATTGCACTTTTGGAGCTCTTTCCGATCACTATCTCGCTCCATGTGTGGGGATGTCAAATGAGCAACCAATGTGTCGCTCTGTTTACTGATAATGCGGCTTTGGTTGACATTATCAATAAGCAGACTTCAAAACACTCCATGATCATGATCTTAGTCCGTGACCTTGTCCTAACATCACTACGTCATAATATCTTGTTTCGGGCTTATCATGTACCTGGTGTTGACAATACCCGGGCGGACTTAATTTCTCGTTTACAGATTGTAGATTTCAGGAAAGCCTTCCCAGATGCCGACCCAGAGCCAACCCATGTTCCCGAGACCCTTCTCCCGCAGAAGTGGTCGATACGTTAAAAGAATTTTTACATTCCTCATTGTCGGAGAGGTCTCG
>NC_090877.1:24838115-24845615 GCF_036669935.1 Montipora foliosa | reverse complement strand
TCGCTCCGAAAGCCGCGCACTAGGCATCTGAGCCACGACTGCTCCGTTGAATTGCAATAATTCGCAAGTCTATTTTTGCATCTCGTAGATGTTTAGATTTTCAATTACATGGCCGCTTAACTCCTTGATTGTGTAAACAGTTCACCCCGAAGTCAAAATAGATACGTTTCTTAGGAACCCGACAAAGAAGGCTTCCGGACAGATGAAATGTAAATATTCAGTTAAATATTACAACAAAATTAAAAAAAACAAAGTACGCTGTTTTACTCTGAAAACGACGAACAATTAACATTCTTTCCCGTAGTTCATTCAGTTGATACAAGGTGATCAATTTCTTCCTTTTGACAGAACATCATGACCTTTCCCATGATTCATAAAAGTCAGAGACTACATACATTTTCATGTTTTTACGATCGATTGTCATTAATCTTTCGATGAGAATTCGATTCAGAGTTATATATATAAAACTATGATATGTTTTTCTTCATCTATCCTTTGGCTTGTCTTTTACTGTTAACTTGCAGCTTTTACGGTACTTTTTGGTGCAAACGTAAAGCCAAAAAATGTTTTGACCTGGAATCAGACTAGACTGTAAAGAAGAGGAATTATGAAACAGAAACAACATCTTCAGTCCTTCCTACTCAAGACCGTCTTTTGTTATTTTTAAACTGAATTTATTACCAAAGCTTAAGAAAACTAAAAGACCTCAAAATGGGACAGGAGATTACGAAATAATTTAACATGTGAACGTGTGAACCAAAGGGCCTCTACTGGCACGACATCTGGGTGACCCCTCAAATGGTCTTAATGACCCGCCATCTGGAAAAATTAGCCGGAACGCTGCAGTGCAATACCACCCAATTCAGTGCCTTCTGTCAACACGTACCACAGGCAACCCAGTGTACGGCTCATGAAGCTTCTAGTTTTTCTTTAATCTACTTTCTTGTCAAACTAGACCCTCCGTGAGGGTACACTGGGTTGCCTGTGGTACGTGCACCGTTCCAGACAAATTTTTTCAAGTTGGGCGGTCATTAAGAAGTCATACCAGACGAGGCCCTTTGGCTCACAGGTCCTCACACGTTCATACGACGAAACAGACCTGTCCTTGTGTAATATGTAGCTCTAACAGTGCACGATATTGTTTTGGTATTGTCTATCATTGTAGTGCCATGGTAGAAGTCTTGGGTAAATAGTCTGAGAAGACATGTGGTTACTAGCAAAGTACTGAACCCAGAAAGATTGAAGAAAATAAATGGGAAGTGAGAAACATTGACTTCTGGGCTGACATGTTGATAAACTTCTTTTCACCACAAGTTTAAGCGTGCCCGCTGAGCATCTGACAGCTTTGTAATGCCTAAGTTCACTGAAGTCAAGCCCTGTTGGGCGGGGTTAGTGTTTGGATGGGAGACCAAAATAAAATACCCCTCATAAAACAGAAGCATCGGACCGAAAATACTATTAACGCTAACAAATGCGAACTCAGCAAGGTACAGATTTTGTTAGCTTGCTTTATGCAAAAACAAATATTGATGCAAAAGTAAATAACTGTTGATACACAGTTTTAGAAAGAGCAGAAGGAAGTCTCCAGGACGGTCGATCGAGAATAACATATTTACGACATGAAAACAACATTAATTTTGAACCGTGAATATAGGATATAAAAAGTTACGATCAGCGACAAACATTTTGGGGAGATTTTTGCTACGTTCAAATAAATCGCCAAATCGAAAGTGACATGGCCGGAATTCTGCGGGCGCCGTGATTAAGTTACCGCGGCATGTTTACTCGCCAAACAGTGAAGGATCTGTGTCAAATGATGGCAAGATACCGGGTTTTTGTAAGTTTCTTTTTCTGTCAAGTGTTATAAAGTTTGACAATGAAATGAGCGAAGTCAAAACAAAGATCACAATCGCACAACTCTTGTTTATGCAAAGTCAAAATTTACTCTCCAAGACGATCATGACTAAAACACCACACGAGTACATACGGGTAACATACGAGTAACATACGAGTAACATACGGAACATACGGATACATACGAATACATACGACTAACATACGACTAACATACGACTAACATACGACTAACATACGGATACATACGACTAACATACGGATACATACGAATACATACGAGTAATACGAATGTTTTTCTCATAAAGGAAGCTCTAATTATAGGCCTTGCAGGCATTTTTCACGTCAGCAAACACGTACCCGGCTCAGTTTGAGGGGGGAGGGAGGGGGTGTTGATCAACCCCCCAAGGCTTTCGTTAAATTTAGTCACAGTAAAATAAATTCACATGGAGTGCAAAACCCTTAGCTTGCGCTACAAGATGACAATATATTTTGGATGTCGCTTATGTCGTGTGACGTCATCAGATCCGCCATCTTGATTTCAATATTTCAGCTTAAGTTGCCTATGATAAATCAGTGCAAAAAATCAGTGCAAAATCAAGCCAGAAAGCTTAAATGGGGTAAATGATTATGACAGACCTGCTCTGACTTCCTTACGTGCCTTAAATGTAAACTGGCCTGACAGTCAATCATCTACGAGAGCAACATCCAAAATATACTGTCATCTTGTTGCGCAAGCTAAAGGCGGCGAAATACGAGATACAAAAACCCTAAACTTGGCGCGAAACATTATTTCGTTGCAAGTTTGGGTCGATTTCTCCCGTTTTTCACCTTGCATGATCAACTTGTCGCGCAACAAAAACATTTGTTGCGGGTTGAAGAAAGTTATTGCGAAAAGTAGAGCGCAGATCTACTCTGAGCAACAAATTTTGGCTTTGTTGCTCGTTTTTCATCAAGCTCACAACTTGTCGCGCAACACATGTGCTCTTGTACTAGCAAATCAACCACTCAGCGCCCTGCATTTCTTCAACCCGCAACAAATGTTTTTCTTGCGGGTCAAGTTGATCACGCAAAGTGAAAAACGCGAAACATCGACCAGAACTTGCAACGAAACAATGTTGCCCCACAAGTTGAGGGTTTTTGTATCCCGTCTTTCACCGCCTTAAGGGTTTTGCACTCCATGTGAATTTATTTTACTGTGACTAAATTTAACGAAAGCCTTGGAGGGTCTATCAACACCACCCTCCCCCCCCCCCCCTCCCCCCCTTCCTCAAACTGAGCCGGGTACGTGTTTGCTGACGTGAAAAATGCTTGCAAGGCTTATAATTAGAGCTTCCTTTATGAGAAAAACATTCTCATTACTCGTATGTATTCGTATGTATCCGTATGTTGATCGTATGTATCCGTATGTTACTCGTATGTTACTCGTATGTCAGTCGTATGTCAGTCGTATGTATTCGTATGTATCCGTATGTTCCGTATGTTACTCGTATGTTACTCGTATGTTACCCGTATGTACTCGTGTGGTGTTTTAGTCATGATCCTCCAAGACGCGTTCGACGTTATTTATCACCAGGTAATTTCATCATTTTGGAAATGGCAGCTACTTTATTATTCTTCTGCGTTACAATTTTTCACTGATTTTGGGGCTCATTTTGTTGAAACTCAAGCACGCCTCCAACAGACCTGTTTATTTTCGTGACTTATGCGTTACCACAAAAATTCTCCCCGTGTCACATTTCAACACATGTATGCAAATTTGCTGAGCTCGAAAATTACACAACATGATAAATTTACAAAAGCTGGAAATTTCACAGAAATATTTTCTAGCGAAACATTTATCGAAACAAGCAACATATTTGCTATAAGAGGCAAGAAACCCTTCCTATTTCAGTTGCGTGCGTGCAAGCGAAACACACAATCACAAAGCATATGCAATTAAATAAATTTCTGACAGTTCACATCAAACCCTTTTCGAAAGAACCTTGACCGTACATAATAAAGCTCAAAAGAGACAACAAGCTTTCATTCAAATAATTTTTCACTGTCACATTTCCAACTTCTTTTAACCTTTGCAGAGTTGAGTACAAAATGAATGTTACTTGCCAGACAAACAGGCAAACTTTAAATAGATGCGACTTCAGTAAACACTGTGAGACACAACAGAGATCACAGATCTACTTGTGGTGTTCGATTCCTTATCTGTCTTTGCTGCACCCGTAAGTTACCAGAGAAATTTCCATTTGGTTTCAGTGTTGTACGTAACACCACCTTGGCGAAATATTAAAAGTACACCTCATTTTGATTTCGGCTCGACTGGCGAAAGATGCACGCTGTCGAAGTCCATTACTCGTCGCTTTTAAGATTCCAGATCTTTATGTTTCACCGCCTGTCTTGACGTTCCATTCTTGAGCTCCATATGTGTATATTTTCTTCAAAGATGTACTAAAACGCCATTCGCGTTGCAATGACTTCCGACGCCATTACAGGTTAATTGTGCAGAGCAAGCTACGCATTACCCCAGCCCCCTCAAACCTAACAAAATACGCACAGAAGACTCTATGCACAAAGACACCACTTAGCAGGGGAGTGACAGGCAAGACTTTTACCGACACGGAAAAAAATACTAAAAAAAAAAAAACGGAAATCTACCTGTTTTCCGACTGGGTTTCAAATAGGGCAACCCAGTAAAAAGGTATCCCACGTAAACGCTGTTGTTGGGGCTTCTTGTCTTACGATTAAAAACACAACAAAATTGACAACAATTTTGCGAAAGCAAGCAAATGAGAACGTTGCGTGACTGCGTGACGTTCATCGTGGAACTATGCCTGTTTTGTCTGGTTTTAACTTAATCTCGTACCTAGATCTCCCACGGTCATACGGAAGGGAGATCTGGTAAAGCTCGATTTCGAGCATACTCAGTGCCAGCGAGGCCCGAAATACGGTCTTTTCTATCACTGCGCATGTTCGTACTCTCTGTTGTGATTTTGGGTGCTTTTGCGGAATAAACATGAATTTCGAGAGTATTCTTGAAGAGATTCTTTAGGGTAGAGGACAAGGAAACCTTAAACTTAAGCCAAAACAGAAAGGAGCACTACAAGCGATTGTTTTTGAACGGTCGAGATTGTTTAATTGTCGAAGCAACTGCAGAATCACTGAAAAAAACGCTTAGGCTTAATCAATAAACGAGTGCTGTTTTCTTCACACGATCTCGTGCAAAGTGTAGTTAGCCAAACACAGGCAAACCGTAAATTGAAAACTAAAATGTTAAAGGGGGTTAAGGCCTAATCACTGAAACGAACGCTTAGGCTTAATCAGTAAACGAGTGCTATTTTCTTCACATAATATCGTGAAAAGTGTAGTTAACCAAACCGTAAATTGAAAGCGAAAATGTTGAAGAGTGCTTAGTCCCAATCACTGCAACGAGTGCTATTTTCTTGACACGATCTCGTAAAAAATGTAGTTAATCTAACCGTAAAATTCACAATTGATCACTACTTATATTTTAATTCGCGAGTCACGCTTTAAGAACGAAAAATACTGTTTTGAACAGTTTACATTTACTTGAATTTATTAGTTTCTGCGTACCGCGTAGCAAGCTACTCAGAACTTTATTCGAGTGGCAGGATACGTGGGGCTTTCGTCGGTACCATTTACACTAACGTCGCAATTTTTTTAAATGATTGTCCTCAACTGTAAAGCTTTTCCGACGTCGGAAAAACAAAACTTTCTTCCGCACAACTGGCATTTATTCAAAACAGCACACGAGCTTGCGAAAACCAAACCTTCACTAAGTGACCCGCGAAATAAGCCAATCGGAGCGTAGATTGCACTGCCGCAACCTTTTTTTAGTAGCCAATGAAAAATGGTGTACTGTCGAACTTTACCAGATCTCACATTTCCAGTGACAGAGTGAGATCTGGGTAAGAGATTAGTTTTAACTATATTTCGCAGAAGGCTTTTACGAAGTAAGCACTAAAATGTGGTTTTAAAATGCGGAGCTCAGCGAGCCTTCAGTGTCTCTAGGAGTTAATTTATATTCCCCACAAAAACTCCAATCGGAAATTGTCTTAATTTCGAAAAACAAACTAATATGTCCCTTTCGTAGCAAACCCGAGCCCCGGCCCGTTTTGGCTACTACTTCATTTAGGAGTCTGTTTACTAGCCAGCCAATGAGCCCATTGAAGGCTTCCTTGATTTGATCGTTCGCAATACTTTTAAGAGGACTAATAATTAATACGCAGGCATTGTTTTTCATTGGAAATGAGGCTTTTCCCGAAGAACAGAGAGCAAATTTCCCCCTTGGAAGAGTTGTTTAATAAATCGAAATTTGTTCTTCTTCTTCGAAGCCACCGCAAAATCCTTTATCGACAACGGAGCTAACTACTCGATGTAACATGTCAATGTAAGATCTCTTCGCCATTTAGCCTGCGCAGTGAGCGATTTCAGCGAGCGAAAATCAGTCCACCAAAAAGCGAATAATTTTCTCTGATTTATTCGCTTGCTGCGCGCAATACATCGTCTTGACATGAGGGACCGAGGTGTCAATCAAAAAATCCGAGCCGCCCCAATCAGAGACCAAGTTCGTGGGCGAACGCTTGCTACGCAGGCTATGTGCGCAAGGATAATTTTTGCAAGTTGGGCTTAGGGCGGGCAAACACGAGGGGTCATGTTGCAGCGACAAAATACTTGTGTAGCGCACACCGAGGCGACATGTAGCAGTGACAAAATCACAACATTTTACCACACATGAAAATGTTGCCGGTACATGTTTCAGGGATATGTTGCAGCAACATGTCCCCTTGTGTGAAGTGACACTTTTATAATTGTGCAACACCAATTAGGGGGTGATTTTGTCCCCGCGACGTGTCCCATGAAGTTCAGCTTCTTGAACTTCATTGGACACGTCGCAGGGACAAACTCCCAAATTGGTGCTGCACAGTTACAAAAGTATCAGTTCACACGAGGGGACATGTCACTGCAACATATTTCCGAAACATGTACCCGCTACACGACCCTAATACATGTCGCCTCAGTGTATACTACAAACTATTTTTGTCGCTGCAACATGTCGCTGCACCATGTCCCTGCACCATGACCCCTCCTGTCTGCCCACCTTTAAGTTTATGGGAGTGCATAACATGCCACCCAGGACAAACATCTTTCTCTTTGGCTGAAATTACATTAGGTAGCTAACTATGAAATGTGATTTGAGATGGAAACAAAGGAAACGTTTCTGAGAGGCAGAGACGCGAACCCGGACTTTTTGTTTTTCAAGTTATTAGCAGTTTTCACTCGACTTAAAGAGAATCCCCACTCCGACTAGGCTAATGAATATTTTTAAACCGAACAAAATAATGTTTGCAATCATTTTTTTTCAAAAAAGTGTTTTTTTTCAAAAAAGGTAAATTATAGAATCACTTATTTCCACTTTCAATTTTCCCGAGCGCCGCCTTCTTGAGTAATTGATGTGACGTGTCTTGGTTGGTCGTCACTCATTTCTATCTCTCAAACTGACATTTCCCCTTTTCATAATTAAGTAAAGTACGATCGTCCGGGTGAGTGTAGTCCTGAGAAGGAATGTTTGAGATGTCAATGTCAGTGTCATCTCAAACAGTCCTTCTCAGGACTACACTCACCTGGACG
>NC_090877.1:24828115-24833115 GCF_036669935.1 Montipora foliosa | reverse complement strand
TTTTTCTGCCTGCTGCAATACTTCGCACGGCATTAAGCTGGCCGCCTCGCAAGCCTCGCGTCTTCGCTCGGCTTGCTCGTTGGCAGTTATCGTAGCTACATCTTGTGCTAGATCTTGTGCCCTTAGTATTTATACTCAATTTCCAACTTTTTACTTTTTGACTTGATAATGACGTTTGGATAGCGTCCTGGCTTTTTGTACCTTTAAAAATAGTTTATCGGAGTTTTTTTGTTATGACGAAATGGAAACTAAGACATTGCTGATATATAAACAAAGCAACTCGGATTTGACTTGGTTAGCTCGATATCTCAGTTAAAGATCGCGAAACATGAAGTCCTACATAGTGGCTACCTGCTTCAATTCAACGGGCGAATGGACAACTGAAAAAGTCAGAGTCCTAGGTAAACCTGTAGGATTCTCTACCTATTGAGCTACTAGCCCTCCTGTGGAGACAGGTCGCTTAACTAGGTCCTTATTCACTATTATGTACTTTTTTTCCTCCGGACGCAATACGCCTTTATTTATATCATGTTACCCGAAAGAAGGATTCAGCAACCAACGATACTTGCTTGCGCAATCTTTACACAACAAGGGGTCACGTACCGGCTGAGGACCAACAGAAGCACCTGAAGGCTCATCCTCGGTGTAAAAACCTGGTGACGTAACACAAAGGAAAACAAAAGAGCAAAAAAACATCAAACGATAACCTAACCCTACCAGCAGCTAAGGTAGCCCATCTGAAAGGTGATTGAAATATTTCTTATCCTTGTAAAGAGTGTAGTCCTAGAATGGGTAACTATCCAGTTTCCCACAACTAGTATCCTGTTTACGTCTATAGAAGGATTTAAAACTGGCTTAGACTTACAAATCGCGCTTAATCGAAGCTTCGTCCTCAGTGAATAAATCACGGCCCCCTTCGTTTCCCAAACATAACCCTAGCAAAGTTTAGCAGATCATTCGGAAGTGGACTTCTCTTCATACTTGGGATTGCCTTTTATAAAAGCACTTGAAATCAGAAATCTTATTTTTGCCAAGATCAAGAGGGACGATACTCCCAATTGTCAAATCTTCAATACTGGATGCTTTTATCCCAGTAAAATTAAACGAGTTCACTAAACTTGTATTTATTTAGAATACAGAATTATTTAGCAGGGATAAGTGTTAACCAGTCCGGCATCATTTTTAAGTGCAAAGGAAAGCCAGTTTACCTTAGTTATGTCTTTCCGGTTCTTATAACACCGGTATCTCCAGTCAGCCCACGCGTAATGGTATATTACCTACATGGTTCACTAAGCCAGGGGCGTTAATTTATGTCAATTCAAATTTTCTTTTTCAAGTCAATGCAGAAAAAAACCATTGTTTTTGGGAAGTGGACAAATTATATCAATTATCATGGCGTACCTTTTTTAACGATTTCTACTGAGAATTACAACTTGGAATGAAAGTGTTTATACTCAAATCTGGTCTTCTTGACATTATATCTATGCTCCTTTTCTTCTTATTACGAGACTGAATCATCTCATGTTAGTGTACGAAAAACTAAATGAAATGATAATGCATCTAAGCCAGTCGCTCGCCATTTTAATCTGCCTAACCACTCCAAAAAACACATGGCTATCTGCGGCCTTTCCCTACATCTAGGTACGACGGAAAGCCGCAAGGATCTGGAACAAAAATTCATCAACAAATCGGCACCCTTAATCCTCACGGTATTAACGAACGCTTTTCATTTAGCTAATATATTCCTATTCAGTTCACGTTGTCATGTTACCACCAATAGCGTAGCTCCTACTCTACTATAAAAACTACACGTAACCCATAATCCCTCGATTCGCTCTGACGAAGGGCTAACGCTCGAAACGTCAGCTTTTAGAATCTCTGTACGGTGGCCAAGTTACATTATCAACTCCGTTGATAAAACCAAATTTTTGTATACTACCTCCCCACCGACGCAGCACCACAGTTTCTTTAGAAACTACCCCTTCCTTCATTTAAATGAAATGAGCTGTCGACCGTGTTGTTTGTGAGTACGCTTTTAGGAATATTAAATTCCCATTGTTTGCGGACTTTGGAAGAATGGTTGTTGAGTTTAGGCCAAGAGATTATGAAGGTAAACCTACCTTGATAATCTCTTGGTTTGGATACATGTATTCTGCTCCCTTCTTGAAGGGTAACAGCAGCATAGATATATATATATAATCTGGATTTGGGATTAATATTTGAATCTGTGTTAACTTTTGAGACTAAAATATTTATTCGCATTTATTCAAGTTGGCTTGACACACACAATTTTTTTTAGCCTAATCTAATGCTTAATACAATTATCTATATTGTATACTAGACATGATAATTCTCCGTGTATTAATTAAATTGATTGAAGAAGCCTATCTCTTATAATTTCAGTACGTGGTTTCCTTTGGGCTTCCTCGCCGTTAGTTTTTTTAATATTTGAAGCACTTAATGCTCTCTACCGAGGCTAAACAATAAACTTGAACTTGAACTCTCTTTGTTCTTCAAAATGCAGAAACAGAACAAAAAAAATTAAAACAAAAAGAGAATTTATAAAACGAAATAAGCCCTTTAACAAAATGCAGCTAGATAAAAATTGTAGCTAAGATTATTTAAACAAGTTGCTTTGCCTTGTAATTTTGCAGTACTTAGCTGTTGAGTTATCAGTTAGTTGGTGTCACTTTCAAGGAATATTGAAAACTGAAAGTTATTGGTTCACCTTTCCTGGCTGTTCGATTCCCAGCAAACAATTATGACTTAAGCTTTTAGGTTACCTGTGGAACATAGGGCCGCAACAACACTCCTCCAACGCACTCGGTTCTGTGAGGTCCTCCTCAGCTGTGCCCACGTCGTACCAATGGCTTTAACCTCTGCATCAGTGCTCCTGCGCCAGGTCTGTTTCGGTCTTCCTACTTTACGCTTTCCTTGTGGATTCCAGTCGAGGGCTTGCTTGGTGACATCACCAAGCAAGCACACAATTATAATGGACTCTTATGAGAAACTAGTTCCTAAGGCTCTGTTTGCTCTGCAGTGTCATGAATTTGGTCTGGAACTAGCCTGTTCCAGGCTCTCAGATAGTGGAGGC
Organism: Montipora foliosa; assembly: GCF_036669935.1. NCBI lineage: Eukaryota > Metazoa > Cnidaria > Anthozoa > Scleractinia > Acroporidae > Montipora > Montipora foliosa. Next base: position 24,830,021 of record NC_090877.1, on the reverse strand, counting down.
GAGGGAAGAAATCCAGACCCCGCTCGATTTCTTTTGCTCGTTCTCGATCGTTCCCTCGCCTCCACTATCTGAGAGCCTGGAACATGCAGGTGTTCTAGGATGAGGTGTTTGCATGGTACGCATGGTACAACTAAATTTTTCATTAAGAATTTTGAAAATTGCGTTTTGGTACTATAACCCTAACCGCTAAGAGGCATTTTAGAATATTATGGATTTCTTCAGCAAAGAGGGAGTTGATGTTAAGGACTTCAGGGTTGCTGCTCTAATCTCGCTGGCCTCTGTGCTGGAAAGTTTCGATTCGATTAATTGAGCAGTAAGTAGAATGCAGTTCTAAAAACCTTAAAGATTTTTGATGCTATCCTTTACGTCCTTTTGAGTTATGTAAATTGTGACTATAAAACCTCTTAAAAAAAGAAAAATTGGCCAATTAACAGAGTGCCGACAGACAGGGCCGGAAAAGGGCAAGCCGCTGTTACAGGTCGAAACTTTTAGGTAGGGTCGTAACCCTTATCTTGTTGACCACCGTATTTCATTGGCTGTATAGTGTCGTACTTCCTATTGTTTACTGTGCTAAATCCATTGTTCGTTCTATTGTTCTTTTGGCCAATCCTAAAGCCCGTTCAATGAGGTACGACACCACCCAAACTGTTAGCAGAAACCTGAGTGCAACGGCGCTGCGAAACAAAATTCAGGAAGCATTGCACCGTGTAACATTGTCAGTTTTGTGAACTTTTTTTCAACTTCCGTAGCGAGACAAGTTTGGCAAAAACTAGAACCGCCTTCTACTTCTGCAACCGTCACGCAATCGCAGTGGTGATAAAAACAGGAGTCAGTTTCACAGTGTAACACCACTTCGTGAAACTGGTCTCGCTCGGTTTTGTTATGCTAGGCTGCGTAAGCCAATCAGAAACTGGCAAAGGTAACGCAAACAACATATTTCGAGACCAGTTTCGAAGTTCCCGAACGAGTTTCGACGTTTCATGTTACACGGTGCAACGCCTGCTGAAACTTTTTTTGCAGCGCCGTTGCACATATTGAGTTTTAGCTAAAAGCTTCAAAGTGTAACATCGGCTTTACACCTTTCTTTCCCAAAAATATAGATAAAAAACAACACAAGCCTCAATTAAACAACTAAATTATTATCAGTGCTCGTCATCTTTAGAACCAGCGATGTCGTGACTGTGATAGAGCCTTGAGAATTCACCAGCTCTGTTCTCCAGTAACTTTGAAGGCTTGTCAAATTCCACGATTCGTCCGTTTTCGAGAACTAAAACTCGATCATAATCAATGATGGTATTCAATCGATGCGCAATTGTGATGACTGTACAATCTTTAAATTTTGTACGAATTGTTTTTGAATCAATTGATCCGTTTTGTGATCAACGTTCGCCGTTGCTTCATCCATAACGATGATTTTGTTCCTCTCCACTAAAGCGCGAGCTAGACACAACAGTTGCTTTTCTCCAACGCTGAAGTTTGCTCCACATTCTCTGACCTCTTCGCTGAGTTGCCGAGGTAACCTTTCTAGCATAGGCTTCAAACCCGCTTCCTCTAGGACATCCCAGAGCTCCTTGTCTTCGTACCCCTTAAAAAGTTTAAGGGATCCAAGTTCATACGAAGTGAAGCGGTAAATAGCACAGGATCATGGGTAATGACTGCCATGGCTTGGCGAGATCTTTGAATGTTAATATCAGCAATATTGACACCATCAATGATGACGTCACCTGTCGGTTGAGGCATGCGAAAGAGAACTGCGACGAATGACGATTTGCCTGCTCCTGTGCGACCAACGATTCCAATCTTCTCATGGCGGTCAATGGTGAAAGTCAAATCTTTAAGTATCTTTGGGCCACCTTCGTAGTTGACGAGTCCTAAATTACTGATGCTTACTTGACCGTGCTGTGGC
>NC_090877.1:24793115-24815615 GCF_036669935.1 Montipora foliosa | reverse complement strand
TTTTACAAGATGTTGTTGTTCAGCCCTCTTGAATAATCATCCCTTTTATTAGCCGCGTAGAGTGAATTACATTGGAGCGGGGGAGTCAATGTTTAAACCAACAGCGCAATTTCTTGTTAAACGGTTTAGACATGTTTAGACTGAATGTTTTGAGTGTGCTCAGAAAGCTCGCTGAAGGACGAATGTAAGTTGAGTATTTCTGCGCTTGAAGGCTTTAACTTCCTCCTCAAAAGTTCTCATTTTGCAAACTGATACCGCAAAAAATTACTGAGATCAATTGCTGACTTCACGATAACACACTCATTTCGAGCATTATACTCGGGACAACTTGCTTCTTTTTTTTAGCGTTCCCCTAAACGCTGCTTAACATATAAACTACCCAGAAATGTAGGGAGGGCATGAATTTCTTAATATTGCCCCTTAGCTGTCCATTTAATTCACGTCGCTGCTTTCAGTGTAATCGAAAACCGTGACAGACATTCACGTCGTCAGTGAAGGCACCAAGGCCGTGACGAAGTACACCAGCAGCCAGTGAACATGTGAAGTCACCCAAAACGCAACAGCTTCTTTATTAGGAGCCACCAAATGTTCTAAAATGAATGCCGAACAACCATTATTAACCTAAATTTACCACAATTTATTTTAAGTGACATTGCCACACTGCTTTCTAAGCGAAAACATGCCAGACATTCACGTTCTTCCTTTATAACGGTTGAAAAGATTCAGATTTACTTGCGGAGGAGAGTGAGGAAAAAAAAAACAGAACAAAACAACAATGCTCGCATTTCACCTAGGTTGTGTTGTTTTACGGAATTATTATGAATTCGGTTTGATGAACGTTAATAGATGTAGACAGCCGGAAGTGACCGTGCGCTCGACTGTAAGGACTTCACTGATCACATCATATGCGCGCTTATTGCGTCTTGAATGAGAGATGAGTCTGCCTGTTTAAAGCCCGGGGGGTGGGCTGAGGCACTCCCATATAAAAATGATGGAGGTGCCTGTCGGAAATTTTGAGAAGAACCCCTTAGAGGTACCAAGATCCTGTCCTGTGGGCGTGGCATGAAATTTTTTTCACCCCTAAGAGGTACCAAATTATGGGTTTTAGTTAGACAAAATTAAAAATTAGTTAATTGTCAAATGTCTCCTGTCATAATCTTTCGGCTATATACCTTACAAGGTACCGCTAAAACTCCCGCTATGGACCTTTTGAGGCTGAACTCCTAAGAGGTATCAAAACCGCTTTTTAACCCATAAAAGGTACGACGAGCACCCCTGTCCTTTTTGTATAGGAGTCCCCTTCCGGGGGGTTTGAAGTTTTGCTTGGTAATGGCATTTTTTGCAGTTACCTTGTATGAGTCAACTTGGAACAAAACGCTTTGTCGCAAGATTATTTTACGATTCAAACACTCGGTCTAGTAAATCCTCTCGTAAGTTAGAAGGTTATTTCACGAGCAATTATTTGTTCAGATAGAAGCCACACACTTGGTCGGTTTTTCATTGCTTTTTTACAAAAGTGGTGACTCTTAAAAGAGCCGCAGTTCTGCTCTTCTATCATACGTCGTCCAAGCATCAAACAACCTTATGAGATTCAAAATTTAAAATCTTCTAAAAATATGCCAAAAATTGCAATAAAACGCAGCTTAAACATATTGAAAATAAACAGTCAGCTTTATTTATATTCCTCAGATGCTTGACTTGAAGAACTGCGTAGCCACTAGTGTGGTCATGACCACAGCTATATATGTCAAACAGTGGATTGAACCCAGAGAAAAATGGAAGGAAAAAATATTTTCCAAACCGTTTCCCGCCTGAACACGAAAAGCGTCGACTGTTGAGAATTAGAGTTGACGTAGCATAGCCGTGTAGCCGCGTCGAGCCAGAGAAAGCCCTTGAAAAATAAGCCTAGATAATGTTTTGGTGTCGTGATTACAAGAAGTTAGGCTGGCTTGAACCTGCGATTCAATCGAAAACCAATTCCTGGTCAGCGGTCAAATAAAAAAAAACCCAGGTGATCTCGATGAGCTCATGATCCCGCGATATAGTCTCTTGATACTGGTCAGCGGATACCTTGTTTTGACAGGTGTCAATTGACCATGACTTAGATGTCCAAGAACAAAGATGTACGCTGTAAACTAGCTGGAGTATGGCCGCCTGGCCGCCTCGATCAGCTCTAAACTTAAAGCAAGGTGACACACGCTACCACCAACGCGGTGTGGCCAACACATCACGCATGCGCACAACCGTTTCACCCGGTCAATTAACAGCCATGGACAGCTGTTTCGTCCTTTTTGGCGTGACACACCGATCTCTTAATGTGATCCACCTTCCCACACGCTTGCCGTGGGAGAACAGTGTTGCTGTTCCCAACCCAGCTTACCACATGTTTGGCATGTGAAGCTGCCACTTAAAGGGGTGCTAAACACAATCGTTTGATATGATAGCTGCGCCATGCTGATGAGGCCCAAAAGGCCGAAACAGCTGTCCATGGCTGCCAATTGACCGGGTAAAATCTTTGTGCACATGCGTGATGTGTTGGTCACACCGGGTTGTTCACTGGCGAAAAATGTCTGATTGGTCGAGGCCTTGTCATGTGACTTCAATACCTCAAATCAAACATGGCTGCCACTCGGTGTTTATTTGATCAATTTTATTAGATCTCTGTCGACAAAAGACCCTTTTTCAGGCCAATAAAACGGACTAATGTTGACTGCATAGTGCGTTTCCAGCCTGGTGCGTTTCTATGCCAGCGAGATTCTCTTTTAAGCCATGGCTACGAGGGAAATTTCTTTAAAAATTTCAAGGTCAACGCGAGTCTCGGTTGCTAATGTTCGAGTGGAAATTCGTTTGTGGAGCTTACCAGCTAATGGGTTACCATCTTGATTTCAATTCATGCGTTTATCTTTTTAAAAGTGGAACAAAAAAGACACCACTAAATTTCCAAATGGTTTCTCTTCCAACTAAATAGTTACTCACTGTTTCCGCGGGGTCCCGCATCTAACAGAAAATGTTAAGATTTTCGCATTTTTTTTAAAAATCAAGTTGTTAAAATTGCCATTCAAGTGATCCATAGAGGAAAATTTATTAAGACCGAGGGGAAAATTAAGAAATGTATTTCAGTCGTTCAAAAATAAATTTTAAAGTGAATTTAGCAGTAATAATGACCAAAATCATACTTAACATGTCATAGCACCTCATATTGGGCACACTAGAAGGAAACCTTTTTTTCCAAGCAAAATGCCAATTGTTTGCTTTCCTCCAAATTATAGAAATAAACATAGATTAGGTTAACTCTGAATAGCCAAAACAACAATACTTGATTCAGAAGTCCAGCAGGGAGAATTTTACTTTAACAAAATTTTACTACAGCTAATAATACGCTTTCACATTGTAGTGGGTTAACATGACAACAGAAATACTTAATCAGGAATTGATTTTATCTTCCAGCAATAAAACAGCAGGACGATATAAAATTAGGTATTTTCAAAGTTTAGAAAACTTGTTGAAGGTTCTTCAGTGCCACCCTCCAAAACTTTTCACAAATTTCACGCTGGCCTACTAATTACTTCCAGTACAACAAATTATCTAACCTCTCTTTGCGGACTCTGGTTGCAACACAGCTGCTTCAATAATTTTAATCCCCTTGCATTAGATTAAACTTTTAGAAAAACCATAACTTCATATTTCCGTAATAATCATTCAAAGACATTGAGCAAAAGCATAAAAAGCTACATTTGAAAGGGACATAATCCCATGTTGCAGTTTTCTGGATAAGACTTCACATAAATAACTCCTGTTACCTTTCCATACGTATAGAGGTCCCATGATTTATGAGGCAATTAGTCAATGAGTCATGAGTCAATGAGACTCATAGTCAATATAGCAATAATTTATTGATCAAGCCTAAGCCCTCGTTTCAATGATTAGGCCTACATGTAAGCACTCTCTGCAATTTTAGCTTTCATTTTATGGGTTAGGGTAACTGCACTAACTCATTGACTCATAAATACTTAATACTCATATGTAAAAAATATTTCAACATTAGATGCAATGAATTTTTAGCAATTACTGTAAATAATAGTAATCATTCCTACCATTTCAAAGGATGAATAAATTAAAGTTGAATGCAGTAAGTGTAAGAAGTAAAAAAAGTGGTCCAATTTATTTAAGCTATGATCAATTTCCATCCTTGCTTTAGTCCCTGGATAGGGTTAAACAATGGTGGTGAAGTGAACAAACTACCCCAAGGGGGTACTGGTTATGATACTGAGACCAAACAGCTGGCAGAGTTGCCGCAGTACATTTAAGGCTATCAATCTGAAAAATGAATGGAACTGTAGAAAAATTTGGTAAGCGAGCAAGTAGCTTTTACTTATGAATTATAAAATGCCAGTCATTTGTCAATTTAGAACTGGTTCCCCTAAGGGGTCAGATTTCTTTAGCCTACATCCAGAAAACAAGATTCTGTTACCTTTAAGGGTTGTTTAAAAAAAAAAAAAGACCCCTCCTGAGCAAACCGCTTCCTCATGTTTGGATTCTCATTGATTTAATGACTTTAACGATATTATGCAAATTTGTTCTACAAAAATACTCAAATACCATAAAAGTATTTTTAACCTAACTTTTTTGCAAAGTTTACTCCTTGAGCCACCAGCTTCAACTTTGATACTATGTTCTAAAAGCCAAAGCCGTTGTATAGCAATGGTGGAGGTGATGATTAGTCACTTTGTATTGGTTCAATTGAAGAAAGAAAGTCAAAGTAATGATTGCACTTTAATTTAATTAACCCTTTCACCCCTAAACCGGCCATACTTGGTATTTTACTCTGTCTAAAGCCAGAGTATTTTGCTCTGTCTAACACCAGACGATTTTACTCGTCAATGGGGAACCCCATGGAGTCAACAGTCTTACAGTACTTCTCAACACAGCTCTTTTCCCACGAAATAAAATTTTCCAGAAGCAAATTTTCCGAGGATGCTCGTTGGATTGGACTTTTAAACGATTTACACAACATAGACATTCTCTAAGGATACATTCCACTTGAAACTGGCGTTAAAACTAGTCTTGATCGCTCTAAAAAGAACGGAAACCAACAAGCTACCGATTCTCAAAAGGCAGCCATTTTTCTGTTCTCCTCGGGAGTGTTTTTTTCACGAGAGCCAATGATCGTCCCGGAAACGCGTCACGTGACATATCGCGCGACTCATGCGCAGACATTTTTCGCCAGTGAAACCGGGTTGGTGTTAGCGTGTGTCACCTTGCTTTTATTGTTGTTTCTAAACTTGCGCCTGCGGGGCGCCGAGCTCTGCTACTAGTCGGTTTCCATTTTCTTGTGAAGTTAAAATCATTTTAAATGAGGCCTGACAAAACAATACGTGACAAAATGGTTTACGGTAAGATTTTGGGTGCATATTGAAAGTTTCAGAGACGTGAGATGTCTAGAGCAGACAAAAAAGGAGTAATGTCGGGGCCGTACGGTGAAACGAGAACTATCACGGCAACCACAGAACCGTAGAGGTGACCAATGGAAAAGATTCGCCGAGACACCGAGACCCTTGTTTGCGAATATTGCGAGTGCCAAGATTTTGGAGGTACCATTCACATCCCCTAACCGTATATATGTGGCATTTCAGTTAAAGCTGACCAAAAGAACAAATGACAGTACCAAATCTGATATCTAGCAGGGCTGCAAGAGTTCGCTGTATCTCATGTTTGTCACCGCTGCTTGTGTGTCGTTCCTTCAACAGCTGAGATGACGAAAGTAAAAAAAAAAGTACTATATTTATAGTGTCTATCTCAAACAGTGAAAGAACGCCCCTTTTCTTTTAGCATTCTACTTAAAAGCATTGCATAACCATCATGCATCATACAAATTAACCGCCAGAATTTGCAAGTGCTATGTATTCCCATGCAATCCACCTGAGCATTAGCCTGAGCCCTAAAAGTGGAAACTCTTCGTTAGATGGATTACATAGAAATATGCAGTACTTCACCTTGCACTCTGACAGTTAAATCTACTGGAATGCAATCTTTTGAATGAACCGTATCCCTCCTTCCCACAGTGTATAATACAAATGAGTCATGATGAACATTTTTTGTTGGGAAGATTTTGCACAATTATATCGCCGGATCTGGGTCAGTAAAATAATCGCAAATACTACATAAAAGAATCAAAGGATGTTGACTGATAACTCAAATAGCCTCCTCCGTGTCACTCTTTCATTTCGCCCGCAATACGAGAGCCAAAACAATACTCTACAACTTCAATTTTCAGTGAAAATATTTGTTCATTGATCCTATTACACACTTCATTTTTATCATCCAAGATGATCCAATCTAGCTACCAGATATTGTTTTGTTTGCCCAATGCCCGAAACTGTTTCATTCAGTCCTCAATCTCTCGTTTTATTGCCGCGAAATCTATATATTACGCATTTCAAAGAATAGTTACATCATTTAAAGAAAACTTTTTACAGAACATATTAGCTAACAAGGCCTCCACTGAATTGCAGAATAGTTCAAAACACTAGAGATTAGTATCATTTTAAACTGCCACTGAAACGAGCATTCATCAGTTGTTGTAATTATCGAATTACAGAAAGAGACATTTTTCATGTCACTCGTTCACGAAAGATTTACATCGCGCAATTACGCTGCACTTTGATCAGTTTTTAATTACTGAATAAAACCGGATGTATTAAATTTATTCCATGATATAAACCGTAGATGGCGTTAAAGTGTTTAAATGTTACGGATTATTTCGAATAATAAACTTGGCTATGAGCTGAGATCGAAACTTCCAGGGAAATTGTTGCAAACGCTTAGGTCTTCTGTTGTATATCATACTGCATCTTTTTCAATGATTGGATGTTTTAAAAACGCGCTCGGAGTTTAATACTTGTAATAAAATGTCAAGATTCTGGTTAGAAGGTTAACCAAAAAAAAGGAGGTTTGTTTCCTGGGCGATTTACGGCTAAGGATGCAGCATCCCCAGACTGTTTACTTTAAGAATAATGCTCACAAACGCAAAACATTGTATGTTTTATAACGAGATTAGCAACCAAACAGACAAGTGAAAACGGATAAGTCAGAGTTCCCGCATTACGGCACCAATGATCCATTTTCTGCAACCAAACTGCCGGGAAAGGCCTTGCGAAGGTCGTAACACTTCCCCTCAATCCGCAAACGTTGGGTGATTATCTTTAGCTGAAAATACCGTGTGGAAAACCTACAGTTATTTTGCCGCCAAGTAAGTTGGGTCAAGTTGCTATGAGAGTTATTTTTATAGGTGAGAAACGATTAAACGAAATGCCGAGATGCTTTACCTGACCTAGATGAATTAGCCTCCCTCACAAGGGTCTCAGTCATAGTTTAAAATAATAGCCGCCTTTTCAACTAATATACGGTGCTCTTTTTGAGCTTCAACTTGCTAAGTTTTGTAGAACAATCATTTTTTAAGACCGAAACAAAAGGCTACAAGTAGCCTATACTCGGGCCTGCAAAAGTACAGTGGTGTATCGTTAATTTAGCACTAAAGAAAAGAAAACAGAGAAGTCTGTCTTTCTTACATCGCCCTTACATTGCGATTCTCATGATGTTCGACTGTGTATGTAGTGAATATCCGGACCCAGACTATCTTCATTACAGGTGGTGACAATGACCACTGGACACGAGGTAAAATTTGAGAAAAGCACATTGTTTTTTACTGATCGATGGTTATTCTTGCTCAGTGTTTGAGAAAGGAAACGCTAATTGAACGGTTTAAGATGAAACGAAATGACTCATCGAAACATCTTTTGCAGAAAAAAAATGAAAGAGAAACGAAGGTGAGATTTATAAACATCTTTCAAAGATGACCAAACTTTCGTGCATTGATGCACGTCAAAAAAAACCTTTGTCACGTGCGCGACACGTGAAGATGTGCACTATATCTCAACTCTAGCCTGCGTAGCAAGCGTTCCTGTTCGACAGAAGAGCTTCGAACCGATTTTCTGCAAACTGGCCGCGCGAAAGTTGGGGCAAGAGACTAAGGGAACGCTTGCAAGAAGACCCCCTATTTTTGAAAAACGCCCACCTATTTATGGTTGACTTGACACACGCTGATTGACGTCTTATTAACAAATTAGCCAATAAAAGATAACCATGTTAACACATGTTGGCTTCCGACAAAACAAACCGAGGCACCGAGGAAACACCGAGTGATCAACGCAGAATTTGCCAGTGTGATTTTAAATGTTACATTTGTAACGGCAGCTTCTAAGGGTCGATTTACACGGTAAGATTTTTGTCGCATGCGGCAACGGCTTACGACAGGCCCACGACATGCTTTACGATTGTTGTGTACGTCAGAAAAAATGTCGTAGCATTTTAAAACATGTTTTAAAACGCTGCGACAATCGTAACTCATGTCGGAGCCTGTCGTAAGCTTGTCGCATGCGACAAAAATCGTACCGTGTAAATCGGCCCTAAGCCGGGTACGACTGGTTATGTTTCTTCTGAAAATTTGTTTAAACCATTGAAAAGAAACTTACGGGCAAATTCTAGCTGATATTTGCAGAGCGGTTGGAATAGAAGTTATCGAAAACAACAGCCAATTTTCAGAACTTGTAAGCAATCCGTGCGCTCGTAAAATACTTGTAAGCAATCCGTGCGCTCGTAAAATACGAAATTTAGAAACATATAAACTCGTACAGAGTTCGATGGGTGGTAAGTAAGGTCGTTAAATGCAAATCTCCAGCAAAGCTGACCATGAAACCATTCAAATAGGTTTAAGTTTAAAACTAACGACGATTTCAGTGCGACTTGCTGGCTACTTTGTTGGTGCAGAGTGGTTGACGAATGGATCGTACTAAATCTCCTGGAAATTACAGGCAAACCTCCTCGCTAGTTTGATAATCCACAGAACGTTTTTGGTCAAATCGTCACGAAATCGTAGATGAAATAGCAAGTACAAGTGCTTTAAAAAATCGAATAACTTTACAAAGAGAAGATTTAACAGGCTGCGCAGTTGTCTTTATCTTGTCTCAATCCATGATATAGGACTCGACACACGATTCAAAACCCTCCACATCTTCCACCATTGCCTTTGTCACGCTAGAACTTAGGAGAAATATTTTGCTCCAGAATTTGTCACCTGTCAATCATTGTGACTGTGCCGCACCAATCAGAAGGCCCCGTTCGTGGGCGAACGGGTTTTTCAAAAATAGGGGGTCTTCTTGCAAGCGTTCCCTCAGTCTCTTGCCTCAACTTCCGCGCGGCCAGTTTGCGGACAATCGTTTCGAAGCTCTTTTTGTCGAAAAGGAACGCTTACTACGCAGGCTATCTCAACTCTTAAAAATACTTTCAGAAGTACAAAGTCCCTTGAGGATGGCCATGCCAAATGAATCCATAGCACGAGAATCAAGTATTTAAAATATACCATTTGTTGTAATTTAAATACTCACAGTAGCATGCACCCAATTGTCAAAATAAAATTAATATGTTATTTGCCAGCTGGGAGGCCCGTAAAGAGAAAAACTGTGGCCGCGGCCTTGAAATTGCTGCTCGAGGCCGCAGGTCGAGGGCAGCTTTTTCAAGACCGATATCACATTTTTTTTTGCTATTCGGACAGACCCTTTGCTGGTAAATAATTTTTTTTTCTTCTCTCTCTCTCTCCCATCCTCTCTTAAAATCACTTGTTTTAATTGTTGACTCGCACCGCGCTTGATAGCGAATGCAGTATTAAAGCGACTTACAAACAGAACATTTCAAAGAGAAATATTTTTTATTTGAATTCTATTTCCAAACCTCTTGTCTAATGAAAAATAACCTCTGTACGTAAACGGAGTCGGTGTTAAAAAAATAGTGTTTCGTTTCCGGAATGGTAAGGGCAGGAGAAAAGATAGAATACTGTAGTGTGGGGTCACTTGGCCTGTCATTGTTATTTCGCTTCGTGTATTGAAACTCTCGAGAAACAAAGATAGAAATGTGAACGCAAACTCTCTGAACGGTGAGAAGCCTGTCAAGGAATATTAACCATTAATGTCACTGTTCCTTGGTATCAACATGCATAATTCGCTTTTAAACACATAACGCAAGGCGCAATGGAACTAGACAACAGACGTATTGCGGTTTTTTGAGGAAAACACTGCCTTGCGGCTGGTTTAGCCTATGCGACTTCCAGATTGCGTGACAAAGATCTCTCCAGCACTACGAGCTGAGTGGTAAACAGGAAGTGCTGGATTGGACAAGAGTATTGGCTAGTGAGCAATGTACAAAGGCAACGAGCCAACAAGCTTGGGGGAAGTCGCTGCGCAGACTTAAACCACACCACGCAGGAGCGACCCAATTTTAATGACGGCAAAGGGATAAATACAACCCATCTCCAAAGGGAGAGAGGGAGGGAGGGAGGGGGAGAACTTTGACAAATTGCAAACAGCTAGTTGATTTACTAAAGAAGACAAACTGCCAAGTGAACCTTGGACGACTAACTGAGGCTTTTATAGCTAGACCCTGTCTATTAAAATAGCCAGTTGCACAGGTTCTACCATGTAGCAGGTAAGCATTACACCGTGCTCTTTAGCACTAATGAATGAGGCTTTAACAGATTTGGCCAATGCAGGTGTACGTTATAATCTGAAATCTAGGAACAAAGTCTTCATGTCCTCGTTTTATTTTCAAGAGACCCGTTGATTGTATGACCTTGAACGGCCGACAACAAAGAACGCGAAGATAACTATCGCGACATGAATAGCCCTTTTAGTACGGTCACGTAACATTAACCGTATTTGCTGATAATGCTGTAAAATCTCATTTAAAGAGAAGAACAGATACTCGTTTATGTGCACAATACATCGAAGCATCAAGTCTACAAATACCTTCAAATACTTACCCATGCATAACATTTTAAATTCCGTTTTCCGTGAATCTTCTCATGATTACATGCGTTACATTTGCCTCGTTAATCCAATTTATTACTAAGACTTGTTTGCATTACTATTTAACACGAAAAGGGATAACTTGAGAATTTCTAACAATATATCCTTTAATCTAACCCAAAATCATTCAGATATCCAAAACGTCCTAACCATGATCCATTTCCTTCTTATTTGGGTTTGTCAGCATTGTGATTTGCAATATTTCAGGTTTACGTGTTCACAAGTTTGGTTTTGTATCTCAAAGATGTTTAGATTTCCAATTACAAACTCTGTTTTGATTGGTCACTGTGTAAATAGTTCACCCTGAATTCAAAATAAATACGTTCCGTTTCTGAGAAAACAGAACAACAACATTCTTTTACAAATCTTACCGGGTATTCCTGATTTCTGTATTAAATTTAACTTTCATTTTGCAAATGGCCTGGATAGCACAAGTGTTGCTAATATTTTTAAAAATACAAACACACTTTTAAGTTTAAGGAACATGCTTCGATGTATCAAACATCATTTTGCATTTACCTGTTCATCCACGCTTTTGGAAAAGTGTTACATACCACGTGCTTACATTTAAACGCATACCTGAGGTAGCTCCTATAGTTGTGTTTACGAGCAAGTGATTTCCTTGGCTAGTAATACGATGAAATGTGGATGACCTCGGTACATTGTTAACCAAATACGTCCCAGCAAGTTTCCTCTTTTTTCTGCTGTTATAAAATAGACGTCTCAGCCTTTTCTCTGTAATTCTGCTCGGTTCTCGGGCACGTCAATGTCAATGCACACGCAAATCACAACTAAAGTAAACACACTTGTGCTTATCGAGACCTGTATTTCTCCTTTGGAATCAAGTCTTTATTACCATTGAGAATCAAATAACTGTACAGCCTTTCAAACTACATCACATTTATTTTCTAAAGAGCTGATCACAGTCTCCACTGATGACATCAAATCTTGTAACACTAGAACAGAACTATATAAACAACTTGGCTGTGAACAACGATCGCTAATATGGCTATATAGTTGAACAAACGAAAGAAGCTAGACCACTACAAGAAATAAACTGTTTAACAACAACAAACTAAAAAACGCAGTAGACAAAAAACTTATCTCCGTAGTCAATGGTACACTGAGCGGTAGGCTGTTCGCGGTGAAAATGGTACAAGCGTGAGGCCATTTGTTTGCTGTGCCAATGTTTTTACTTTGTCTTCAGAAGATCCCAATATGGCGTCCATTTGTTTGTGGAGTGATCGTCTTTGTCGCTGTCATCTTCAGAGTAGTTCTCAATAAGGTACCCGCTGCTCATTAAAGAATTTGTATTTTGACTTGTATCACTTTCAATAGTTGCGTCTATTTAAGTTACATTCGAGTATATTTTTGTTTCATTCAGTTCGCGGAACGACTTGTTTCAAAGCTGACGCTTGATATCTTTTAGTGTGGGTCTACTGCGAAAAGCCTTTGCCTTTCTTTGTATGTGTTTTGGGCACCCCAAGAAGAAATCGATTAAGCCAACGCAATGTCGATCTTCAGTAATCCGAAACAACGCATCACAGTGCTCTTCATAATCTTGGATAACGCGTTTGCTTTAAATAACCAATGTAAGCAGCGCCACGTGCTTTCTATTGTGCATTGCCCAATCAAACACCACCAAGTTATTCTATTGTGCATTTTGCTGCACAGGAAAAAAAACTGAAATCAAACGTCTTTTATAACTCGTGCCCCTATTGCAATATAATACGAAACACCAGACAATGTAAATTATAGCCTTAAGTACGACTGAGACATAATTTAGCAGAAACTGCCAGTGTAATCTCCTTTTTAACAATAAGATCTATTTTACAAATTTTAACAAAAGACAAATCATCACAGAAAGAAAATAAGATTACCCCTGTGAATAATAATTCTCATCAACATTACGGTTTTCATGTCTAGTGTTCGGAACTTTGTGAGAACAACTAAGAATAAGAAAGAAACATATTGCTTTGTTTCTTCTGCTGCTCGATCCTTATACAAAACCGTTCTGTCGGTTATATTTCACTTGTGCCACAGATCCCATAACCGGGAGAATCGCATTAAACTTGAATCGGAGTCTTTGTAAGTTAAATGTCGTGCTGAAATTAATTAAAGTTCCGTATGGGAAGGGTAAATTGAGGATATGTGTGGGCTTAAATTTCAAGTCCAGTCCTGCCACAAGTTCTGCCAGTTAGGGACGTTAGGCAGCTTGATTACGCACAAGGGACAAAATGAGCAAAAAAATGTTGATATTATATGCTTGATTAAATGCAAGTGGTTAGTTCTTTCCAGGAATATTTAGCGTTCCAAAAAGTTGAAGTCGTTGCAACGACTTGGTCCGTGCACAATTTGCACCTGATCGAACCCTATTGTAACGTATCGCTCTTACCAGTGGTTTTTTTCCACTCATGATTCAGAAAACGCCGCGATTTTAAAACATTGAAACCTGAATTTGCGTATTACAAGGAATGAGCCGAGTGCCAAGTCACGTACAAATGCAAAGAAGTTCCTTTTGTTATTTACAGTTTTCACATTGTTTAACTCCGTTCGTGAATATCTTTCGCAATACACAAGTCTCGAAACAAAGCGAGCGACTGGCGAATATTCGATACCTCCGCGTTTGAGTCTGAAGAAAATTAATTTCTATTTCGGGAACCAATCGGAGCCTCCGAACATTACCCGAACTTTCTTGCCCTTTTAGAATCATCTACGTGACTGAAAAACTGCGGAACAGCACATTAAATCAATCGCGATCTTTCTTGTTCATTTATTGTTTAGCTGTTGCCTTAGATTCAAAAGTCTTTAAGTTTTTACTTAAAAGGATAATTGTGTCCGACATGAAGTAACTAGATAAGGGTGAAAGGAAAGCCGCTCTTGTAACTTGGACCGTTTTAAACGTCGCATTTTACATGTGCTGAATCTAATGCAAATACGGCACATGCGACGTTTCAAAGCCCGTTTTAAACGTCGTTGAGCACACTTGATAACTTGGCCTTTGCTTGTTGCAGCGTGACTCTTAATATAGCCTCGGAGAGCATTTGAGGGGCTAACGAATGCGCGGCAAACTTTGCTTAAGAACACTGGCGATCGGGTTAGGTGACTGCTAAATCCACAGCTAACTTCAGGAAGCGCAGAGATTCACGCAAACCCACGTAAAGGTCAAGTAATCCTAGCACGCAATCAGGAAGAATTACGTTTTATATATTTTACTGTTGTATGCCTTATGGGTATCTTAGCTAAATCCGCTCAATGAATGTGGTGCCAGAAATCGGATTCACACATAGGCACACATAGGCCACTTCGAAGAATACGATAATACTCTTTGTTTGTCCTCCCGAATTTTGCATAAGCATTGTTTCCAGTTTCTGTTGGGACTTAAAATGGTCCCAAGAGAAAACAAATACAATGCCTATGCAAAATTTGAGTGGACAAACAAAGAGTCGTTCATGGGGCCCTCTCTTAAAAAGAAGACAGCCAAATGCTTATGGCTTGTACAAGTTTCGATAACTTGTTTAGAGGACAAGACGGTGTCATGTACCAAAATTCGTATCAGGGCGAAGGAAATCTGGCAACGGCCGACATCTATTCGCTGCTAATACCCACCAGGGAGGAAGAAATTCAACAGGTCAGTTGCAATGCATGAATGATTTAGTCTACTTACACATTTTCTAAGTGATATTATAATAGCATGTATTTCTGATGTGAGCTTTGGAGTGAACACTAATGACGAGTTCGAGCTTTGTGATACCCTCGGACGGTACATAAAACAATCAGACAATATTTTAGTTTTCTAGCCTTATATTACCGCTGATAACTGAATAGCAATTGGAGGAAAACATTGACAACTGCTCGGAAATCTATTCACTTATTTTGAGTAAGAAATACAATTAAGGATCATGAGTTCGAGAGGCATTGTATAAATGGCTGATTTTCCTCAGAGGATCAAAATGACGGTTTGTTCTACAAACTCCCTGAAAAAAGTTGTTCTCTCATTTCATATCTCAGTAAATTAACCTTTTCGCGATATAAAGCCGAACTTCTCTTACGAGTTTGTGAGCCCTGAAGGAGATGTATGGCCATTAGCAATTTAACTGTAAAGGACGACAGGGATCCTTTAAAGTTCTTCAGTTTTAACAACTACATACATTTGCGACAAAAGCCATTGTTCCCCGATATCAATCAGTCAAGGTATGGGATTAAAACCAGAAATAATCATGATGTTGGATAAAACTAAAGGTAACCCTTATTTCTCTAAAAGATCCTTCGTGAGATGGATAGCTATCTGTGTTCATCTTCTCCTGCAACGCTACCGGTGGAAACCTCGTCGCCTCTACCCCAACCCAAGCTTAAAGAAATGACCATAGGAAAGAAAAACTGCCGCTTTCCAGAGACAGGAATGACAATGGGAACGTGCACTGTTGCAGAGTCGGCGTCTATTCCAGATCTAAATCTAAGACACCAGTGGCCACAGGAAACTGTGCTTGCAACAACGCCGTCTTCTGTCCATACGACATCGAACGATGATGCAGCATACGGCTGTAATTTCAGTACACATGCACAAACAGTCCAACCTGTTTCCGATAACAAAGAACTGGAACTACATCATGCCTTTCTCTGTGATTTCCCTGGCTGTAAAAAGCGTTACACCAAAAGCTCTCATCTCGGAACTCACAAGCGGATTCATACGGGTGAAAAACCTTTCCTGTGTCCTTGGGAAAACTGTGGATGGTGTTTCCGACGTTCAGATGAACTCAAACGCCACTATCGAAGACATACTGGAGAAAAGCCGTACGTATGTCCTCTTTGTGGAAGATCTTTTAGTCGTTCAGATCACCGATCTTCGCATATCAAAAAAATACATCCATTAATGTAGAGAACCCGTGTAGCGTTTGCAATTTCTCGTAACACTCTTAGTGGCCTGAAAGATTTGCCCGCGCGGTCGACATTTTTGTGCAGCAATACCTAAATCAATCCGCGCATTTTCCTATTTTTCCAAATAACATTAAGTACCTGGCAGACGTGATATAACAAAGTTGTACTTTTATTTATATTTCAAGCCAACTTTTTTAATTTTAAGAACGTAATAAGTGAGTTAAATTGTACCTGCACTAGTAGCATATAAATATATAGATATACATAATATACGAGCGTTCTTTTAAAGAAGAGAACATATTCCTGTCAATTTTTGCGTCCACGTTGGTTGCAAGGATCTTTGTCAATGATGTTAATTTGGCGTAAGGAGCCGGTTAAATAGTAGTTAAATAATACCTGTTTACATTCTCTATTCTCTTTACAGTTATTTTACCTTCGTGATAATATCCCCTGTATCTGTTCAATCGAGGAGATTTATTTTCAGAAATATCGACCTTCATGAATGATTCTCTTGCTGAAAGGAAACTTGACAAACAATTATACGCTCACAGCTTTTTTCGAGCTGGCTCAACTCAAAATTGGGACGAAATCAGTCAATAAGTCGGTCGTTCTGAGGTAGTCTGTTTCACTCAGAGATCCACTCAGTACTCTATCAGCTCCTAACACAAAAGCTCAGAAATGCATGATGTCTTCCTTTTTCTCTGTTCCATTACTTTCTTTGAGAGTTCAACACCTTATGGCAAAGAGACTATTTCAGTCCTCTTGATGTAAGATCGTTTGAAAAGTAAAATAGATAACAAAACGTATTTTCTTTGTACCCGCCTTTATATTTATAACCTTGAAATGATCTTGAGATGTACGGTTTCAGAGAGAAGCATGGCGAGAAGTGATTTTTCCTCGAATTCCTGCTTTGTTTTTCTGTTTTTTTCCATGTATCTTGGATATGTTTGGAAAAACTATTGGAGTCGTTTAGAAAGCCATTTGTGCATGACAGAAAGTCTAGCCTTGAACAAACGATATAGTAACTGACAAGGTTTGATGACACAAATCAATTTGTGGTTAACATGAACTCGTACAAGAAGGTTTAAATTATTTATTACTGATAACAGTTCCTAGACTGGTGTTATTGGGCTTACTATTGACTCGAAAGGCTTCACCAAAACACAACTGCAAACTTCTGACGGGTTTCCGTGTTGGTTATGCCGAATTAGCTGAAGTTTTTTGAATGAGCACGAGCGCTAGCAGAGTACAATTCGTCTCAAGAGCAACGAGTACTTTTGCGAAAAGAAGATCTTAGCGGTGAGCTTTAGAGAATTTGTGAGACTTGCAATCATGTTCCTCCAAAGCAGCATTCAGCTGAGCATTATTTTCTAATTTTATACACTGTTTTTGTTTCATGGTGTTCCCTCGCTCCAAGGCCAGTATTCACAGGGTTTGCGTTCGCTTCGAGACAGAGCTGAATTGCTCAAGACATACTAAATGATACATAAGAAAATATACTACAGCTGTTCACTTTCCTGAAAACGCGTGGGATGTGAGTTACAAAAGTTGTTCCTGGTTGAATGTTGAAGGAAGGAACTACGTGTTTGACAGTATTAGCCACAGTGAAAAGGCGTGCATTTCCTAGCGGTTAATGCACGAGGTTTGGCATAAATCGATCTTTATGAAATGTCCCAGATATATTTAATTTGTCAGCTGAACTGATTGTGAAAGCCGTTGTGCAGTTACACCTTGATTCTTAATTTCATTTAATATTATACATTTGGAACGGTTGTTGTAATAAGCAGGCAAGCAATTCATCGGTTTATCAAAGACGAGACGTTTGTTTACGTATCTGATTCTTTACTGGCAGCCAGTTCTTCATGCAGGGGATAAGATGCCAGCGACGACTCTTAGTTCATATTTAAACTAATCTTTTATCATTCGTATCCAAACTGTCGGTCAGTATGAGCGATCCACGGTAAAAGTGTCTTTTTTTTCCTTTCAATGTGCCATAAGTTTCAAGATATGGCTGCACGCGATTTACGTCCAGTAATGTCGCATTGGTTGTGGAGTGCTGATAAATGCGGGTGGGCTCCGTGGCTTACCAAAGGTGCCATTTGATGATTGTATAATATGAAGAAAAATGGTACGATACAATAAATTGCCTACGAGAACGCTCTCATGTTTTGCAAACCCATACATTTAGCCGGAATAGTAGAGAGAGAACCGCTGTTGGTTATCGTATAGCATACCTTGTATTCATCACTGATCACTGAACAGATGAGCTTGAACCGATGATGCGAAGGCAGTTAGCGTAAAATATTTCGCCTGTTATGGAGGTAGCTGAACTTTTGCACATTCTCACCAAATAAAAACCGGTAGAGAATTTGTTGCACACACTAAAAATTGTAAAGGAGCTTGAACGCCTATTTTCGTTTCCTCTACGTCATTTCCTTTTGAATATATTACCGAATACATGATCACGTTTTAAATTTTTACATCAAGCACTGAAAAAAATGATGTGCATGCAGTTTTGTAGGTAACGATATACCATATAATTGACTAGCTGACAAAGAAGACGTGTAAGGCAATCGTGATGATATTAATTAATCTACAGTAATTTTCAGTTTAACTCGAAAAACGGAGTTAGAATTTTCGGTTCAAAATAGCTCTGTTTTGGAGTAATTTTCACTCTTTAAATGTGACTGCAGTTTAGCAGTTGTATTAGATTGAAAAAGGAGTGTCTTCAACTCTATCCCATAAAAGACAGGAGTTATTTTAACTCCACAATAATAATAATAATAATAATAATAATAATAATAATAATAATTTTTAATAAGAGTGGCTTTTCTTTAAGGAGCTTATCTTTATTTCCAAAACTTTTTTTAAGTCAGAATACGCTTATGACATGAATTTTTCTTATTACAAATAAGAATATCTTCGTAAGTTTATTGTGCTTCATACTAGTCTCTTTTTTAAAGGAAATGAATTGTAAATAGGTTTTAATAGTTCCTTTTTTTTTTACTTCTAACTTGTAAATAGCAACTTGCTTGGAATATGTTAATAAAGGGATAATTATTACAAAAAAAAACTATAAATAAATAAATTAATAATAATAATAATAATAATAATAATAATAATTATTATTATTATTCATACACTTATATAGCGCCTTAACAAAAGCTGTAAGGTATACTTTACGATCAATACAAAGTAGAAACTTAATAATAAAATTCAAGGCACAGTAGGCAGACATGGCTTTAAACGTGAGGAATAAAATTTTAAAAATGATTCGTTGCTTAATTGGGAGCCAATGAAAGTCTTTCAACAAGGGTGTGATATGGTCGAACTTAATTGCGGCCACATAACACAAAATAAGAATTAAAGTCACTCTGGTATGAGACTCAAGCTACCATTAACTCTGGCACATTCACTTTATTCATTTTTTGGAAATCAAAAGAACACCACAATGACTATAGCATCTTTATTTGAATCAAATTTAGTTTGCTTATACAAAAAACAGTTTTGATTTTTAAAAGTGTCATTAATGTAAAAATAATACCTTTTAAACAGTGATTCTTGTAAACTATTTTGATATTTTACAAAGACAAAAACGTGTCATTCTTACATCTCAGTACCTCCTGTCACAAGCATAATAAACTAGTGAGGTGGGTAATTTATCATAGAACCTTAGACAGAAAATGCTTTGTTGCAGATTTCATTTTTGGCCTTTAGAAGAGTCAATGTAATAGATCATTGACATTAACCAAAAATTATTACTCTTTCAATTTTTTGGGAAAAACAATGGTCAGTATTGGAGCCATGAAAGGCAATCTTCCCATCCATGAAAGTCACAACCTTATGGGTCCAAATTTGAAGGGCATTGAGAATATACCAAATTCAGTTAATTAAAAGAAATGAATAAATAATAAATAATCTCACTCTTTAAAAGTATCTGGCTTTCCATGTAATGTTCAGAAGGTTTTATCAGGAATGGGAACAACTTATTATATTCAATACAGTAAAAAGACTTTTAAATATTTTGCTCTAAAGGGGCACTGTTACTGCATGTTGGACATGCATCAGCTTTTGGACTCAAAAATTGAAAACATTGGGCTAATGTTTTCAAGTTGGGAGCGCTGGATTGAAATCTTGAAAAATTCAAAATGACAGTGGCAATGGTTCTTGTGTAAAATGAAGAATCTCTGAGCAAGATAAATAGTCGATTCCCTTAGAAGAGAAAAAGAAAAGAGCCATCAAAAGTTTGTAAGTCAACCCACGTCAGTACCCCTTTAAAGAGACACAAGAATTAGGAGAGGGCAGAATTAAAATTGTTCACTGCCACTCTCTTCCTTGCTTTTTGCTACTGTGTGGCTTCACAAAACAAAACTACTTTACATTTCCACACTTAGTGGGATACGTAATATTATAAACATAATGACAAGCCACAAGGAGCCTAAGTTCATTAACCATGTTGCTTGTCCCCAGACAAATAACTTCATCCAATGCACAGTGGGTCCAGGCACCAAAAATCATCAGTGCAAGCAATCCTTGGAGCTTTTGTTTTTCTTATCTCTGCATGTGTCAATGGGGTCTTCATCTTACTAGTTGGTTGAGCACCGGACTGTCACGCGGGAGGTCGCGAGTTCAACTCCGGCCGGACCAACACTCAGGGTCTTTAAATAACTGAGGAGAAAGTGCTGCCTTTGTAACTACATCTGCAAATGGATAGACTTTCAAGTCTTCTCGGATAAGGACGATAAGCCGGAGGTCCCGTCTCACAATCCTTAAATGTTAATAATCCTGTGGGACGTAAAAGAACCCACACACTTGTCGCTAAGAGTAGGGCACGTAGTTCCCGGTGTTGTGGTCTGTCCTCTGTTGTGTATCATGGTTGGGAGGGTAAAAAAAGGGGCCACAGTAATTGGCGCAAGCTGTTGTGGCGCTCTGCCAGCTTGACTGGCAAAGTTAATAAAATAGAAAAGAATGTCAGCACCCGAGTGTCTAGAGAAACATTTAAGCTAATTCTCTTTTTAAGCAAAGCATTGTAGTAACCAAGATATCAAATTTATAACTTTTCATTTTTCCCCACTGTCACATAGTCTACCAGGCAGCTATGAGAAGCAGTCATCAGATAACAGTCCACTCTTGGTGATGTATTTAAGCCACTAATAATGGCTGTGAGGGTTATTTTCCAAATAACATTAAGTACCTGGCAGACGTGATATAACAAACTTAAGTTGTACTTTTATTTATATTTCAAGCCAACTTTTTTAATTTTAAGAACGTAATAAAGTAAGTTAAATTGTACCGGCACTAGTAGCATATGCATATATAGATATACATAATATACGAGCGTTCTTTTAGAGAAGAGAACATATTCCTGTCAATTTTTGCGTCCACGTTGGTTGCAAGGATCTTTGTCAATGATGTTAATTTGGCGTAAGGAGCCGGTTAAATAGTAGTTAAATAATACCTGTTTACATTCTCTATTCTCTACAGTTATTTTACCTTTGTGATAATATCCCTCTGCATCTGTTCAATCGAGGAGATTTATTTTCAGAAACATCGACCTTCATGAATGATTCTCTTGCTGAAAGGAATCTTGACAAACAATTATATGCTCACAATAATGTATAATTGTTCTTTTTTCGAGCTGGCTCAACTCAAAATGGGGACGAAATCAGTCAATAAGTCGGTCGTTCTGAGGTAGTCTGTTTCACTCAGAGATCGACTCAGTACTCTATCAGCTCCTAACACAAAAGCTCAGAAATGCATGATGTCTTCCTTTTTCTCTGTTCCATTACTTTCTTTGAGAGTTCAACACCTTATGGCAAAGAGACTATTTCAGTCCTCTTGATGTAAGATCGTTTGAAAAGTAAAATAGATAACAAAACGTATTTTCTTTGTACCCGCCTTTATATTTATAACCTTGAAATGATCTTGAGATGTACGGTTTCAGAGAGAAGCATGGCGAGAAGTGATTTTTCCTCGAATTCCTCCTTTGTTTTTCTTTTTTTTTTTTTCATGTATCGTGGATATGTTTGGAAAAACTATTGGAGTCGTTTAGAAAGCCATTTGTGCATGACTGAAAGTCTAGCCTTGAACAAACGATATAGTAACTGACAAGGTTTGATGACACAAATCAATTTGTGGTTAACATGAACTCGTTCAAGAAGGTTTAAATTATTTATTACTGATAACAGTTCCTAGACTGGTGTTATTGGGCTTACTATTGACTCGAAAGGCTTCACCAAAACACAACTGCAAACTTCTGACGGGTTTCCGTGTTGGTTATGCCGAATTAGCTGAAGTTTTTTGAATGAGCACGAGCGCTAGCAGAATACAATTCGTCTCAAGAGCAACGAGTACTTTTGCGAAAAGAAGATCTTAGCGGTGAGCTTTAGAGAATTTGTGAGACTTGCAATCATGTTCCTCCAAAGCAGCATTCAGCTGAGCATTATTTTCTAATTTTATACACTCACTCGCAAATTTTTTGTTTCATGGTGTTCCCTTGCTCGAAGGCCAGTATTCAGAGGGTTTGCGTTCGCTTCGAGACAGAGCTGAATTGCTCAAGACATACTAAATGATACATAAGCAAATATACTACAGCTGTTCACTTTCCTGAAAACGCGTGGGACGTCAGTTACAAAAATTGTTCCTGGTTGAATGTTGAAGGAAGGAACTACGTGTTTGACGGTATTAGCCACAGTGAAAAGGCGTG
>NC_090877.1:24773115-24778115 GCF_036669935.1 Montipora foliosa | reverse complement strand
CACAAGAAGTCAAAGGGCGAGAACGACAAATAATTTTGGCCTCCCCAGAAAAAGTTTAACGCGCGGTAAGATATTTTGCTATCATTCTCCCACGATTAAAAGCATATCTTCAGAACGCTTGTGCTAAATACCTTTCTGGGTGTATTTTGCATTCCTTAGACGTATCTCATTCCCTTACTTCCGATAGGGAAATACTATCCACTGTGCAGTGATGGGCCTTAAATAGAATTTGACTCTGATCCTCACTTATCCTATATTCCCCCTAATAAGAAAAGTGTTTCTCCTGAGGAGGTTATAGTTGCGGGGGAAATTCACAAACTCCTCGCCAAACATGTCATCGAGCCTGCTGAACACTCCTTGGGCGAAATTATCTCCGGCATTTACCTTCGAGAGAAAAAGGACATCAAAAAGGATGGAACTCATCGAATGATCCTCAATTTAAAAGCGCTACTCAGCATGCTGTCAAATCCATTTTAAAATGGACACGATTCATACCATAACCAAATTAATTGAGAAAGATTGTTTTATGGCATCTGTTGACTTAAAGGATGCATATTATTCTGTGCCAATTGCCGAATCTCCCCGGAAATATCTCAGATTTTTGTTTAAAGGACATCTGTTCCAATTTACCTGCCTCTCAAATGGGCTTTGCTGTGCCCCCCGAAAATTCTCGAAACTCTTGCAACCGGCCCTCTCTGAATTGCATGAGAAGGGCCACATTTCTAGTGGGTATATTGATGACCTCTAATTTCAGGATAGCACTTACAATGATTGTGCTGTCAATGCCATTGAAACCTTTACCTTATTTCACTAGCTTAGGTTCACCCCACATCCGGATAACTCCAATCTTAATCCGTCATAGAGGATAGATTTCTTGGGTTTCACCCTAGGTTCCGAGTTGGTGCATAACTTAAGATGTTTGGCTTAGCGCCGCGCATATTACCAGGTCGAGTAATGTAGAGGCTCTGAAACTGAGTGAATGCTCAATGCAACGTCTTTATCACAGGCTCTCCACGAGCTTCATTTCAAACTAGACACGGATTTATTTGCCTCCCGGCTAAATTACCAGTTTTCCCAATACGTCGCCTACCGGCCAGGTCCTGGGGCTATCGCTGTGAACGCGTTCTCTCTAATTTGGTCTGACATGAAATTTTATGCATCCCCTCCTTTCAGTGTAATAACGTCAGTATTAAAGAAAATACGGGAGGACAAAGCAGAGGGGATCTTTGTACTGCCCAACTGGCCAACACAACCGTGGTTCGCAAAAGCAATGCGCATGACAAAGTGTCCACCAGTCCACCTAAAACCAAGCAGCCACCTTCTGGCTCCGCCAAATAACCTGACAAGCTACGCCCTCTTCACCATGCCAGAAATTAGAGTTGCTCGCATGCCTCTTATCCGCAAAAGATTAGATCGCACGGACCTTTCTTTGAACGCCAAGACCATTATCACGGCTTCTTGGAGCGCGGGTACCGGCAAACAGTACAACACCTACCTGGGAAAATGGGAAAAATTCAGTGCGCAGCGGGGCATCTGTGAGACAGAAGCCACTGTTGAACAGGGAATCGATTTTCTGGCTTCTCTTTTCCAGGAATATCTGGGATACAGCGCCATCAATACGGCGAGATCCGCGCTGTCCTCGGTTTTAACCCTGCTTGGGGGCACTACCTTTGGAACACATCCCCTCGTTTCTCGTTTTCTCTACCCTGGTACAACACCATTTGGGACGTCAGTGTCGTTCTACGCTACCTCAAAACCTTGCAACCAGCACCCCGCAGCCTTAAAGTTCTTACCCTTAAACTGACCAGGTTGCTCTGCCTGCTTTCCTGGCAAAGAATGATGCCAAACTCTGTCCAAACTGCGAATCGACTGCATGCAAAAGCTTCCAGACCCATATGTGTTTACCATATGCGAACCACTAAAGACCACCAATCCTGGGAAGCATATTGCTCCCCTAGAATTTGCGGCTTTCAGGGCCGACCCTGACCTTTGTGTCGTTACACACCTCGAGCACTACCTGAGTGCAACCGCAACTTTCCGGGCGAATACTTGACAACTACTCCTCAGCTAGGTGTGACCTCACAAACCTGTCTCCAACACTACCATAGGCAAATGGACGAAGTCGGTGCTCAAGGACGCCGGGGTCGACGTTTCTCAGTTTGCTGCCCACAGTAGTCGGTCCTCCTCTACGTCCTTTGCCTCTCAGGTTGGCGTTGCGCTGAAGGACATCCTCAGGGCAGGCGGTTTGTCCAATGCGCACACGTTCGCCAAACACTACAATAAGCCTATTATCAGAAACGTTGGCATTTCCGTGCTCGAGCACTTCCAAAACCAGTCTTTTCATAGGTTATCGCTTATCGTGTAGTTCGCTTTGCCCTTTCATGTATCACTGGCAACGTTTTAGCACAAATAAATGCACGTTTCCTTTTTTTCACTAGCTACGTATTCGTTTTCTCTCTACCAGGCCCTTCCAGCCATTTATGTCGCGTTTCTCGGGGGTCTCAAATTTCATGTAACTAGTAGTGACTAGGACTGATGACGAGGTAGAATTATAAAATTAAACGAGACTTACCTTAAGTCGATGTTTGATTGGAATTCTACTTCGTCATCAGTCAGGAACGAAGGAGTTACATGCCCAGCACTGAGCTATTTTCCCACCCAGCTCCTTCGTTCCTCTTGCTCTTCCCTGGAAACGCTCCCTTTGAAGACTGACCTGATAAACATGCGCATGCTTCTCATGTAACTCCTTTGTTCCTGACTGATGACGAAGTAGAATCAATTAAACATCGACTTAAGGTAAGTCTCGTTTAATTTTATAATTTTGATGAAGAAGGCTACAATACAATTCTTTAAGTCTAAAAATTGGACATGAATACAACTGCACAAACTGTAAATCTTTGGATTTTGAATTTCCTGCATTCTGTCCTTTTTATTGCCAACGAACAAGCCGAGCGAAGATGCGACGCTGCCAGCTTAGAGCAGGGGCACCCAAGGAATCTGTTCCTCACATTATCTGTTCCCCAGAGGAATCTTGCTGGCTGGCAAAAATGCAGATGTTTCGATGAGCTGGCTGGGAAATTTTGTTATTGATAGAGGTTTTGCCTGGGAATTACTGATTTTTTCTAGCATTTCAACCCGAGCTGGCTGTAGAAACTCTGAAGACTGAGGACGGCTAAAAAAAAAAAGAACCCCTTCCCTCTCCCAGAGAGTAGTCACAAACATACGACGGCTGGTCAGAGTCATTGCGCTTGCGGAAAAAACCTGTTTTGTCCCGGTTTTGTCGCTTTTGTTCGGTCGTTTCGGATCGAGGGATTTGAAAGCGCGCGGAATTCCTGGCTGGGAAATAAATTTGATCAGCTGGCTGGGAAACCAACCAATTTTATCTAGCTGGCTGCGAAATTTCTTGTGTGTCTTGCTGGGAAAAAGGAACAGATAATGTTTTCCCAGCAACACTGAAAAACACCTGAAAATGCCTTAATAACATTTATTTTCATTAACTGGGGTATAATAATACATTTTTAAACAAATTGGTCGTTGGGTGCCCCTGTTAGTGCCAAGCGAAGTATTGCAGCAGGCAGAAACATTGTCGATCGTGCTGTGAAAAGTGTAATGTAAGTGTACGTGGAGATTTTAGTAGGGACCAATCAGCGTGTGTTTTGATGTGTAATGTTACTAGACAAACTTGCATTACGCGAGCGTGTATTGATGATCTTGTGTTCGGAGGTGAGTGAAAACACATTTTTTTCTCATTGCCCTGACCATTGTGTTGTGTACACTTTCTTTGAGTGTTCTTTAATACGAGCTCAAAACTATAAAACCGGCAATTTCGGATTTTGGCCCGCGAGTAGAACAATTAAATGTAATTTTCAAAGGAAATACGTTATCTGCAAAGTACATAATTCAACGATCAATTTGACTTATAATTCATGGCTTTATCTTGCAAAATACAGGTGAAACAATTTTCATGTGCGAGAGAGTTTGATTCCCCATTGCATGTTTCACATTGAAAAGTCTGAAAACGCTTTGGCGATTTTTTGAAGTCACTGATTTTTTTCAACGTAATTATTGTATGTTCCTGTTAAAATTACGATCGTTCAAAAATTACAGCAGTACTTTCCATATTATTACAAAACACGTTGACATCTACATTGTTGTTGGAGATACAAAGTGTGCAATTTCTATTATTGTATTATTGTTAACTAGATAAGTTGAGTTGCATGAGTACTTTCTAACAAAAAAATTACAACTACATACTGTTGGGTATTTTGGAACTCTGATACAAATCTGCAAACTTTGTATTATATTGACTGTTTCGTTGGCACTTAGCGATAGCTACTACTAGTTTTTAAATGTCATGTGGTTGCTCATATTAGTCACTCGCGTTTCGGAAAGCTAATAGACCTTCATATTCAAATAAAAATTGAAAAATACTTGCTCTTTTCTTGTGAACACGCCATACTAACAGGGGCACCCAACGAATGATTTCAGTAAAATATCTGTTCGGATGTAAGGTCACCTTAAAATGTTCGGAAATTTTCTCCTCAAGGGAAAGAACACATTGCCTTGAATTTCGGAAAAAAAAGTTGTCCTAGAATTTTCGTAATTTAGGTGCTCAAGGAAAGTTGTCCTAGATTTTTCGTAAATTACATCGTCAAGACAAAGTTACCCTAGAATTTTCGTCTGAGTTATTTATTTATTTATTTATTTATTTAAGGTTTTGTACAAACAGTACTGGTGCAAAAACAATAGGACATAAGTCAATAAGTCCCCTCCTAGGTTTTCGGACGTCAGGGGGTTGTGAGGGGGCTTAGTTTACCACTCACTCAGACCACCCCACCCATCTAGGCCCGGTCATCAAACTAAATATTGATTAATACCATCCCAACCCTGCGCACATTAGGCGAAAAAACCCTGTTTTTGACGACCGTGTATCAATCGACCTCGGTACCTACCAATCACTTGATGAAGGCCAGAAGGAAATTTTGAAAGAACATGGACTC
>NC_090877.1:24748115-24768115 GCF_036669935.1 Montipora foliosa | reverse complement strand
TCCTCTCTCGTCTTAATAATAACAAAAGGAATGGAACTTAGAATCGGTTCAATAAACGCTAGGGGTTTAGGAGACAAGACTAAGCGACAGAAATTCTTTAACTGGCTTCGAAAGAAGCAGTTATCGATTTATTTCATCCAAGAAGCTCACTGTACGGAAAACAATATGCATGATTGGCGGGCCGAATGGGGGTACCAAGCTCTTTTCAGTTGTGGCACAAGTAAAAAGGCAGGTGTTATTATATTGTTTAACAATAACTTCTCTTTTCAAATTTCGCGAACATATTCTGATCCCGGGGGACGCTTTCTAGTTTGTGACATGACTACAAACGGGAAACAACTGACTTTGATAAACGTATACGCACCAAATGATGACAATCCCACTTTCTTTACTTCTGTTTTTCAACATTTAGACGATCTCAAGTGCGATGAGATTATAATAGGAGGGGATTACAATTTAGTGCTGGACGTTGAGAAGGATAAAAAAGGCGGACTAGCAAGAACACATAAAAGATCGTTGGAAGCTATAAATAGCTTTTCCGGTGAGTTTGACTTGATAGATGTCTGGAGAGTCCAAAACCCTGGATTACGACGCTTCACATGGAGGCAAAGAAACCCAGAAATACATTGTAGACTTGACTTTTTTCTCGTAAGTCATTGTATCGCTAGTAACACCACCAAAGCAGACATTGTCCCAGGTTACAAAACAGATCATTCAATGATCACCTTGCAATTATCTCTGCACAATAACCAACGAGGACGAGGATTTTGGAAATTAAACACCTCTTTTCTAAAGGATGAAGAATATGTAAACCAAATTAAAGCAGCTATAACTCAAACTAAGCACGAATATGCACAAGATAACCCTGTTACACCTGGGCTATTGTGGGAAATGATAAAAATGAAAATTAGAGAAGCATCAATGAAGTATGGAAAATCAAAAAAGGAAAATATTAAGCAAAAGAAGGATGACATTGAAAAATCAATAAAAACCCTCGAGGGACGAATTGCTAATACCCTTGCAAATAACTCCCAAGATTTGTGGATGGAATTGGACATGAAAAGACGCGAACATGAAACCCTAATTGAATACCAAACAAAAGGAGCTATTATAAGATCTAAGTCTCGATGGTATAACGAAGGTGAGAAAAATACTAAATACTTTCTTAACCTAGAGAAGCGACACTGCAAGCAAGGAACAATCACTCAATTGAAAATTAACGAAAACAAGCTGGTTCAATCAGACAGAGAAATCTTATATGAGTGTGAGACTTTTTATAAAAATCTGTACCGTTCCAAAACGCAAGTGAGCGACTTTCCGGAAGAGTTTTTTCCACCCACACGAAAATTATTAAATGACGAAAAGCGATCCTCTTGTGAAGGCCAGTTAACTGCTAAGGAATGCCTGGAGGCCCTAAAAGACATGGCAGCAGGGAAATCACCTGGTACAGATGGCCTACCATGTGAATTCTTCACGGTTTTCTGGGAAGCCATAGGAGAAACCCTCACCAGCGCTTTTAATTTCTCCTATGAAATATGTAACCTGACTATATCACAAAGGCGAGGAATTGTCAAACTCATACCCAAAAAGGATTCTGACCCTATCTTGATTAAAAATTGGCGTCCCTTAACTCTATTAAATTGCGATTACAAGATTGCTTCAAAAGCCATCGCGAAGCGAATCAAAACAGTTCTACCAGAGCTAATATCAGATGATCAAACAGGCTTCATTAAAACCAGATGCATCAGTGACAACATACGTACACTAGATAGCGTCATCAAATATACAGGTAATAAAAAAATCCCTGGACTTCTCCTTTTTCTGGACTTTGGAAAGGCTTTCGATACTCTCGAATAGTATTTTATCAACAAAACTCTTCAACATTTTGGTTTTGGTTCTTCGCTGTCAAGTTGGGTCAGGCTCTTTTATTGTAACATCGAAAGCTGCGTATTAAACAATGGATGGACAAGCAATTTTTTAAGCTAAGCCGAGGCGTCAGACAAGGGTGCCCTCTATCGCCTTACCTTTTCATACTCTCTGTAGAAATACTCGCTGAAGCCATACGAAATAAAAGCGAAATTAGAGGTATTAAGATACAGGATACTGAATTTAAATTAAGTCAATATGCAGACGATACGACGCTCATTTTAGATGGATCTGAACAATCCTTTAAGTCTTCGCTTTCTTTGATAGAAGCTTTTGGTAAAATATCTGGCCTCAGACTGAATGACAAGAAAACCGAAGCTCTCTGGATAGGGTCTAAAACAAACAGCAATCAAACATTTTGCCCCGAAATGAATTTTAAATGGCAAAAGGGAAAGACTAAGGCACTTGGCGTTTGGTTCGAAACGGATCGCGATACGGCAATATCTTTAAATTACAACGAAAAGCTTACGAAAGTTAAATCTATCTTAGGATGCTGGAAATTTCGAAGACTTAGCTTAATAGGGAAAATTGTTTTTCTGAAGAGCCTAGTAGCATCGCAACTTGTATACGTACTCACATCGTTGCAAACTAAGCACCATGCAATTAAAGAGATTAATAGGATGTTTTTTAAATTCTTATGGAATGATAAAGGTGATAAAATTAAACGCAAGGTTATCATCAATGATTATTCTGAAGGTGGACTCAAAATGATCGATATTACAACTTTTAACAAATCCCTTAAAGCTACCTGGATTAAAAAATACCTGAACACAGAAAACTGCAGCAAATGGAAACTTCTTTTTGATCTAGAACTCGCAACATATGGAGGCAACGCCGTCTTTAAAGGAAACCTAAACAAAAAAGACATTGGTAATCTAAACATAGAAGACCCTTTTGTTAAAGAAGTTATAGAAATATGGTCTGAGACCTTCTTTGAGAAAGGAATAGTGTCCAAAGATCACTTTCTAGCTCTACCTCTCTGGCAAAATTCATTAATAAGGATAAACAATGCACCAGTACTATGCAAAGATTGGCTTTCCAAAGGTATAACACAAGTAAAACATTTAATGGATGATTCTAACAACTTTCTTTCCCTTGCCAGCTTTCAAAATAAATATCAACTAAAAGTCAGACCACTAACTTTTTTTGGCACAATCTCTGCTATTAAACCTTTACAGCAACAGATTCCGAGGTCTCAGCTGAAGTATGACAATTTCATGAACACGTTCCTAAAGCACCAAAAACCATCGAGAATAGTTTACAAGAAATTAATTTCTGACCAAGCGGAACGACCGCTATTATCTCAAGAGAGGTGGCAGAAAAAAATCGGGTCCACAGCCGAGGTAAAAATTGACTGCAGAAAAGCCTACCTATTGTCTGCTGCGTGTACAAAGAGTTCCAAATTAATTGACTTCAATTTCAGATTTTTACATAGACGGCTGGCGACCAATAATTTTCTGCAAAAAATAGGAATTAGAGAGGACGGAACATGCACCTTCTGCCATGATAAAAAAGAAGATCTGTTACATTTATTCTGGGGATGTGAAAAAAGTAGAATTTTTTGGAATGACCTCTCTATATGGCTGCAGGCGTGCCACGTGCTTTCAAAAGAGAACCACTTAGGAATGGAAACGGCCTTAGGCCTGAAGCCAGACGACTCCAATTTTAAACTCCAAATTAATTTTTTTGCCTAATGGCTAAGCACTACATTTGATTTGCCGTTCGAAAGAACGATCCCCAACCCAAAACAACTTCTTGCTTTCCCTGAAACAGACGCACCAATTGGAAAACAACACAATAAGAAATTCAAAGAAATGGAAGCCACTTCTGTCCCCGCTGCAACGAGTCTCCTAAACCCTTAACCTTAACCTTGAATTTTTAAATATTGATTCCTCTATTTTAAAACTATCATTGTAAATGTAACCCTAAAGGAAAGAGATGGTTTTTAGAAGTGCTAGAAGTCGTATTTCATTTATTTATTTTATCTATTATTATTATCTTTTCTTTTTTTTTTTCTTTCTTTTTCTTCTCATGTTAGAAAACGTAAGATGAATCAAACCGGAAACATCTCTTTAGTCCCGTGTGGCTTCAAATTAAACTTCTGCAAAAAACTACACACAAAACGTGATGGCTGGAAGTTTAAAGAAAGCAATTTCACTGGGAACTTTTTATTCTAAACAAGGTTTGCTTGCTGGGGAACTACGATTCTTACAAGATGTGAAAACTCAGACGGTATAAAAAACAATTTCCTGGCTGGAGACGTGAAACTATATAATAGAGCTTGCTGAGAACAAAAGTCGATACCACTCTGCTCGCTGGTGCTAAGGAACGGCTCTTTTTTCCCCACGGTAGTTAATTATTAGACACAGAGTACTCCACATGTGTGGAAAGGTCATTAAACATTACATACTAGATTTTTACAAGATGTTGTCGTTCAGCCCTCTTGAATAATCATGCCTTTTATTAGCCGCGTAGAGTGAATTACATTGGAGCGGGGGAGTCAATGTTTAAACCAAGAGCGCAATTTCTTGTTAAACGGTTTAGACATGTTTAGACTGAATGGTTTGAGTTTGCTCAGAAAGCTCGCTGAAGGGCGAATGTAAGTTGAGTATTTCTGCGCTTAAGCTTGAAGGCATCAATACCGCAAAAAATTACTGAAATCAATTGCTGACTTCACGCTAAGATACTCATTTCGAGCGATATACTCGGGACAACTTGCTTCTTTTTTTTTTAGCGTTCCCCTAAACGCTGCTTAACATATAAACTACCCAGAAATGTAGGGAGGGGATGAATTTTCTAATATTGCCCCCTAGCTGTCCATTTAATTAACGTCGCTGCTTTCAGTGTAATCGAAAACCGTGACAGACATTCACGTTGTCAGTGAAGGCACCAAGGCCGTGACGAAGTACACCAGCAGCCAGTGAACATGTGTAGTCACCCAAAACGCAACAGCTTCTTTATTAGGAACCACCAAATGTTCTAAAATGAATGCTCAACAACCATCAACCTAAATTTACCACCACACTGCTTTCTAAGCGAAAAAATGCCAGACATTCACGTTCTTCCTTTATGACGATTGAAAAGATTCAAATTTACTTGCGGAGGAGAGTGAGGAAAAAAAAAAAAAAAACAGAACAAAACAACAATGCTCGCATTTCACCTAGGTTGTGTGGTTTTAGGGAATTATTATGAATTCGGTTTGATGAACGTTAATAGATTTAGACAGCCGGAAGTGAGCGCGCGCTCGACTGTAAGGACTTCATAATCACATCGTATGCGCGCTTATTGAGAGATGAGTCTGCCTGTTTGGAGCCCGGGGGGTGGGCGGGGGGACTCCCATATAAAAATGACTGAGGTGCTTGTCGGAAATTTTGAGAAGAATCCCTGAGAGGTACCAAGATCCTGTCCTGTGGGCGTGGCACGAAATTTTTTTCACCCCTTAGAGGTACCAAATTATGGTTTTAGGTTGTGTTTTCACTGGGACAAGTTTGACTAGTTAAAGTCGGAAAAATCCGAAAGTACAGTGAAAACAGTTCGTCCTAAGTTTAGCGAGTTAAAAGTGCAAGCTGTTTTCACAAGAAAAAAGATATATATTATCTCGCCTTTATGACCGGAAATTCCCGCAAAGTTATACTACCTCGCGAGATGGTATAACTTGTCCTGGTAAATGCCGCAGCCAATCACATTGCCGGTAGTGACAGATGCCTGCCAAATCGTGAGCTGGCAAATATTTTCCACACGCTGGCGCTCACCTCGTGGTTCACTTTGCAAACAGTGCTTTTGAAATGGCAGACGAATTCACGCGTAATACTTTCCCGTTCCGATTTACAATTCTTCCGGCCTCATTAGATCCCTCAGTTCCTCGGCCAGGACCTTTATGATTTTGTAATTTGAATCTGCTGAGTAAACGGCTAGAATTTGGGGTTAAATTTCACAGTGAAAACAGATTTCAAGTTTAACTAGTAAACTGTGTCGGTCTGGAAACAAACACCTAATCGGCCGAGTGAAAACACAATCTTAGTTAGACAAAATTGAAAATTAGTTAATTGTCAAATGTCTCGTGTCATAATCTTTCGGCTATATACCTTACAAGGTACCGCTAAAACTCCCGCTATGGACCTTTTGAGGCTGAAACCCCGAAGAGGTATCAAAACCGCTTTTTAACCCCAAAAAGGTACGACGAGCACACCAGCACCCCTGTCCTTTTTGTATGGGAGTCCCCTTCCGGGGGGTTTGAAGTTTTGCTTGGTAATGGCATTTTTTGCAATTACCTTGTGTATGTATGAGTCAACTTGGAACAAAACACTTTGTCGTAAGATTATCTTACGATTCAAACACTCGGTCCAGTAAATCCTCTCGTAACAGGGGCACCCAACGAGAATATAGTTCAAACAACTTAAACATAGCATTGTTAAACGTATTTTAGTATTTAAACGGTAGATATAGGCATAATTTTATCCCCTAAAAATTTTCTATCTGTTCGGATTTCCTAGCTGAAAGTCTAGTGATCCGAAAATTATAGGGATCAAAACTCACCTTTTCGAAAAATTTCAGCCAGAAAAAAGGCTCCCGAATATTTTAGGTGACCTTTTTAGGGTAAAAAATCCGTTAAAAATGGGCAATTATAGCATTTTTCAGATGTTCGAAACTCCTAGGAGAGGCAGGCAAGCAAGAAATTTTACAACAAATGTTCCGAAAATTCTAGATCTCAAATCACCTTCCGAACAGATATTTTCCGAAAATTGACGTTGGGTGCCCCTGTCGTAAGTAAGAAGGCTATTTCACGAGCAATTATTTGTTCAGATAGAAGCCACACACTTGGTCGATGGTGGGGTGGGTAACTTATTTTTCATTGCTTTTTTACACGAGTGGTGACTCTTAAAAGAGCCGCAGTTCTGCTCTTCTATCATAGGTCGTCCAGGCATCAAACATCCTTATGAGATTCAAAATTTAAAATCTTCTAAAAATATGCCAAAAATTGCAATAAAACGCAGCTTAAACATATTGAAAATAAACAGTCAGCTTTATTTATATTCCTCAGATGCTTGACTTGAAGAACTGCGTAGCCACCAGTGTGGTCATGACCACAGCTATACATGTCAAACAGTGGATTGAACCCAGAGAAAAATGGAGGTAAAAAATATTTTCCAAACCGTTTTCCACCTGAACACGAAAAGCGTCGACTGTTGAGAATTTTAGTTGACGTAGCATAGCCGTGTAGCCGCGTCGAACCACAGAAAGCGCTTGAAAAATAAGCTTAGATAATGTTTTGGTGTCGTGATTACAAGAAGATAGGCTGGCTTGAACCTGCAATTCAATCGAAAACCAATTCCTGGCCAGCGGTCAAATAAAAAAACCCAGGTGAATTCGATGAGCTCATGAGCCCGCGATATAGTCTCTTGATACTGGTCAGCGGATACCTTGTTTTGACAGGTGTCAATTGACCATGACTTAGATGTCCAAGATCAAAGACGTACGCTGTAAACTAGCTGGCGCGCTGAGTTCCGCTACCATCGGTTTCCATTTTCTTGTGAAGTTAAAATCATTTTAAATGAGGCCTGACAAAACAATACGTGACAAAATGGTTTACGGTAAGATTTTGGGTGCATATTGAAAGTTTCAGAGACATGAGATGTCTAGAGCAGACAAAAAAGGAGTAATGTTGGGGCCGTACAGTGAAACGAGAACTATCACTGCAACCACAGAACCGTAGAGGTGACAAATGGAAAAGATTCACCGAGACGCCGAGACCCTTGTTTGCGAATATTGCGAATGCCAAGATTTTGGAGGTACCATTCGCATCCCCTAACCGTATATATGTGGCATTTCAGTTCTGAAGCTGACCAAAAGAACAAATGACAGTACCAAATCTGATATCTAGCAGGGCTGCAAGAGTTCGGTGTATCTCATGTTTGTCACCGTCGCTTGTGTGTTGTTCCTTCAAAAGCTGAGATGATGAAAGTAAAAAAAGTACTATATTTATAGTGTCTATCTCAAACAGTGAAAGAACGCCCCTGTGCTTTTAGCATTCTACTTAAAAGCATTGCATAACCATCATGCATCATACAAATTAACTGCCAGAATTTGCAAGTGCTATGTATTCCCATGCAATCCACCTGAGTATTAGCCTGAGCATTAGCCTGAGCAGTACTTCACCTTGCACTCTGACAGTTAAATCTATTGCAATGCAATCTTTTGAATGAACTTATCCCTCCTTCCCACAGTGTATAATACAAATTAGTCATGATGAACATTTTTTGTTGGGAAGATTTTGCACAATTATATCGCCGGATCTCGGTCAGTAAAATAATCGCAA
This sequence comes from Montipora foliosa, assembly GCF_036669935.1. Taxonomy (NCBI): domain Eukaryota; kingdom Metazoa; phylum Cnidaria; class Anthozoa; order Scleractinia; family Acroporidae; genus Montipora; species Montipora foliosa. Next base: position 24,759,873 of record NC_090877.1, on the reverse strand, counting down.
ATACTACATAAAAGAATCAAAGCATGTTGACTAATCACTCAAATAGCCTCCTCCGTGTCACCCTGTCATTTCGCCCGAAATACGAGAGCCAAAACAATACTCTACAACTTCAATTTTCAGTGAAAATATTTGTTCATTGATCCCATTACACACTTTATTTTTATCACCGAAGATGATCCAATCTAGCTACCAGATATTGTTTTGTTTCCCCAATGCCGGAAACTGTTTCATACAGACCTCAATCTCTCGTTTTATTGCCGCGAAATCTATACATTACGCATTTCAAAGCATAGTTACATCATTTAAAGAAAAAATATATACAGAACATATTAGCTAATAAGGCCTCCATTGAATCGCAAAATAGTTCAAAATAGTAGAGATTAGTATCTTTTACTGCCACTGAAACGAGCATTCATCAGTTGTTGTAATTATCGAATTACAGAAAGAGACTTTATACATGTAACTCGTTCACGAAAGATTTACATCGCGCAATTACGCTGCACTTTGATCAGTTTTTAATTACTGCATAAAACCGGAAGTATTAAATAAACCGTAGCTGGCGTTAAAGTGTTCAAATGTTACGGATTATTTCGAATAATAAACTTGGCTATGAGCTGAGGTCGAAACTTCCAGGAAATTGTTGCAAACGCTTAGGTCTTCTGTTGTATATCATACTGCATCTTTTTCAATGATTGGATGTTTTAAAAACGCGCTCGGAGTTTAATAAAATGTCAAGATTCTGGTAAGAAGGTTAACCAAAAAAAAGGCGGTTTGTTTCCTGGGCGATTTACGGCTAAGGATGCAGCATCTCCGGGCCGTCATGAAGCAAACAGGCCTATTTATGAACTTGATCAAGCAGTGTGTGATTCACCGTGAATCATTTTGACTTTCTGTTGACGAGCTTGTACTATTAGTAAATAAGCTTAAATAAAAGAGTAAGTTAGAACTATTTAACTCCACATCATAGTAGTTCCATAGTGATAAGGAAAAACCGAATTTGCTTTTACTTCCAACACACACATGGATATGCTACTTCAACAGCATATTCATTGCAGAAGCAGATTCGTGTGTGTGTGTTGGAAGTAAAAACAAATTTAAGGTATTTCCTCATCATTATGGGTTTAGCAAATACTCTCTTGGTTTGGACAAACAGAATTTCCGGGAGAATTTTGCAAAGAGAATTAACTACGTTTGCTTTTATCAAAAAGTTATCCAAACCAATTTAATAGAAGTTATTTTATAGCTAGATAACTGCTACTTATCTTCTCAAAGAGAGAGAAATTATTTGGAAAATAAGATCATTTCCATGGTTTTATAATGAGGATCAGGCGACCATGTGTCGTTTTAAGTAAATCGGAAACTTAATCCCTCTGTAAGCACTCGAGCCCTAATGTGATACGGCTTTCATCTCGTCAGAGCAGTCTGCCTTTAACACTAAAATTTGTCCGTAATAATGCTAGGCTAGACTCAATAATTATTTAAGCTAACAGACTGATTACTTTAAGAGTGATGCTCACAAACGCAAAACACTATATGTTTTATAACGAGATTAGCAACCAAACAGACAAGTGAAAACGGATAAGTCAGAGTTCCCGTATTACGGCACCAATGATCCATTGCCGGGAAAGGTCTAGCGAAGGTCGTAACACTTCCCCTCAATCCGCAAACGTTAGGGGATTAAATTTAGCTGAAAATACCGTGTGGAAAACCTAAAGTTATTTTGCCGCCAAGTAAGTTGGGTCAACTTTTGCTATGAGAGTTATTTTTAGAAACGATTAAACAAAATGCCGAGATGCTTTACCTGACCAAGATGAATTAGCCCCCCTGACAAGGGTCTCAGTTATAGTTTAAAATAATAGCCTTTTCAACTAATATGCGGTGCTCTTTTTGAGCTTCAACTTGCCAAGTTTTGTACAACAATCATTTTTTAAGACCGAAATAATGCAATATAATACGAAACACCAGACAATGTAAATTATAGCCTTAAGTACGACTGAGACATAATTTAGCAGAAACTGTCAGTGTAATGTCCTTTTTAGCAATAAGATCTATTTTACAAATTTTAACAAAAGACAAATTATCACAGAAAGAAAATAAGATTACCCCTGTGAATAATACGGTGCTCTTTTTGAGCTTCAACTTGCCAAGTTTTGTACAACAATCATTTTTGAAGACCGAAGTAATGCAATATAAAACGAAACAACAGACATTGTAAATTATAGCCTTAAGTACGACTGAGACATAATTTAGCAGAAACTGCCAGTGTAATCTCCTTTTTAACAATAAGATCTATTTTACAAATTTTAACAAAAGACAAATTATCACAGAAAGAAAATAAGATTACCCAATATTACGGTTTTCATGTCTAGTGTTCGGAAGTTTGTGAGAACAACTAAGAAGAAGAAAGAAACATATTGCTTTGTTTCTTCTGCTGCTCGATCCTTATACAAAACCGTTTTGTCGGTTATATTTCACTTCTGCCACAGATCCCATAACCGGGAGAATCGCATTAAATTTGAATCGGAGTCTTTGTAAGTTAAATGTCGTGGTGAAATTAATTCAAGTTCCGTATGGCAAGGGTAAATTGAGGATATGTGTGGGCTTAAATTTCAAGTCCTGCCACAAGTTCTGCCAGTTAGGGACGTTAGGCAGCTTGATTACGCACAAGGGACAAAATGAGCAAAAAAATGTTCATATTATATGCTTTATTGAATGCAAGTGGTTAGTTCTTTCCAGCAATACTTAGCGTTCCAAAAAGTTGAAGTAGTTGCAACCAATTGGTCCGTGCACAATTTGCACCTGATCGAACCTTATTGTAACATAACGCTCTTACCAGTGGTTTTTTTCCACTCACGATTCTTCAGAAAACGCCGCGATTTTAAAACACTGAAACCTGAATTTGCGTATTACAAGGAATGGGCCGAGTGCTAAGTCACGTACAAATGCAAAGAAGTTCCTTTTGTTATTTACAGTTTTCACATTGTTTAACTCCGTTCGTGAATATGTTTCGCAATATACAAGTCTCGAAACAAAGCAAGCGACTGGCAAACATTCGATACGTCCGTGTCTGAGCCTGAAGAAAATTAATCATTTCTATTTCGGGAACCAATCGGAGCCTCCGAACATTACCCGAACTTTCTTGGCCTTCTAGAATTATCTACCTGACTGAAAAACTGCGGAACAGAACATTAAATCAATCGCGATCTTTCTTGTTCATTTATTGTTCAGCTGTTGCCTTAGATAAGTGTGTCCGACATGAAGTAACTAGATAAGGGTGAAAGAAAAGCCGCTCTTGTAACTTAGGCCCGTTTTAAACGTCGCATTTTACATGTGCTGAATCTATTGCAAATGAGCGAAAATGGGCACACATTGCAAGTCGCTGTAAGAAAATGTATGGCGGAAAGTTATTTCGACCTCCAAAAAACTATTTTGGAGAGGGCTCAACGCTTTTCTCGATACACTTTTATCAGAAATTGATTTAGGCAATGTTGATAAGTGGCAAGTGTAAGTTTTTGTTTTCATAACCGTGAAATATGAGATAATATTCATTCGGATTAACCTTGCTCGTGTAAGGATCCGCGTCATGGTCTCGAAATATGACAAAATTAAGCCGCTGTTTTTTAAACGTTGAAACTTTTAGCTAAAACTTATGTACAACGGCGCTGGAAAAAGAAGGTTCAGCAGCAGGCGTTGCACCGTGTAACATAAAAGATCGAAACTCATTTGGGAATCGAAATGTTGTTTAAATCGCCTTAGCCGGTATCTGATTGGCTTACGTAGCGTAGTGTATCAAGACCGAGCGAGACCAGTTTCACGAAGTGGTGTTACACGGTGAAACTCCCGTTTTTATCACCACTACGATTGCTGCGACCGTTGCAGAAGTAGAAAGCGGTTCTACATTTCGCGAAACTTATCTAGCAACGGAAGTTCAAAAAAGTTCCACGAAACAGACCATGTTACACGGTGCAAAAAATTGATTGAGAAAAAGCTAACGGTTTTTTCAGCCGCTACTATTTTTCTACAGACTCTATGAGAGTCCAATCACTTTAATGAAGTACGATGATTCTGCTCAAGCAAACTATTTCAATCTTCTTCTGCCTCGAGGTCGCTGTTTTAATGCTCCTTTTCCTTAGAATACAGCGCGCAGTCTCCTTTTCGATAGATTTTAGATAACACCGTGGGCAATTCATATGCCCCAGCTGTTACACGTAAACAAACTTTTTCTTCTGTCAAACTGCCATCTATAAGTATCAATGTCACTGGAGCTAAGCAAACTTGTCAAGCTACACTATGACTTCGACCAATACATCTTCATATAGTTCTCTGTAGATCTGATCTTTGGAGCAGGCCTTTTACTGAGGTTTTAGTACTCACACAATTATACTCTCCTATGTACAAACGGTGTACGACATTCAGAGGTTCTGTAACCTTGTACAAAATTATTTCAACATACCTTTGTACGTACTCATGGAAACCTTGAATTGGTCACGATTACTTGTTCTAGCCCACGACAAAAACGTTATTGTTGTTCCTGGGCAAGTAAAATCTTAATATTTCAACATGAGCACTGAGAATCTTTTGCTTCCCTAGGTACCTTGGATCGTTGTCAGAACCCCACAAAGCGCAATACATATGATTACCGTATCAGGCATATTTCCAAAATTATTTGACTTGCTGAATTTGGAAATAGCCCAAAAGCCAGCACACATAAACACAATTTAAAAGGCTTTATTGAGATATTTCCTCCAGATTTATTCCTTATTTTGTAATATTTTGAGACCATTTCACAATAAACCTTACGGAAGCAAGGAAATTAATCAGCTAATTTTATCTCATATTTCACGGTTATTCAAACACAAACTTACACTTGTCACGTATCAACATTGCCCAAATCGATTTCTAATAAAACTCTGTCGAAAAAGGAATTGACCTCTCTCCAAAATGCTTTTTTTTTTTTGAAAGTCGAATAAGTTTCCGCCATCATCATCAAGTTCTCACAGCGACTTGCAATGTTTGCCCTCTGGCGACCCCAGAACCCTTTGCGTATTAAGCATGGATCCGACTACCGGGCAACTCGTTCATGGGGCCCTCTCTTAAAAAGAAGAGAGCCAAATGCTTATGGCTTGTACAAGTTTCGATAACTTGTTTAGAGGACAAGACGGTGTCATGTACCAAAATTCGTATCAGGGCGAAGAAAATCTGGTAACGGGCGGCATCTATTCGCTGTTAATACCCACCAGGGAGGAAGAAATTCAACAGGTCAGTTGCAATGCATGAAAGATTTAGTCGACTTACACATTTTCTAATTGATATTATAATAGCATGCATTCCTGATGTGAGCTTTTGAGTGAACACTAAGGATGAGTTCAAGCTTTGTGATACCCTCGGACGGTACATAAAACAATCAGACAATATTGTTCTCTCATTTCATATCTCAGTAAATTAACCTTTTCGTGATATAAAGCCGAGCACTATTGCTCTAAAAATGCTGAACTTCTCTTACGAGTTTGTGAGCCCTGAAAGAGATGTATGGCCATTTATTTAGCAATTTAACTGTAAAGGACGACATGGATCCTTTAAAGTTCTTCAGTTTAAACAACTACATACATTTCCGACAAAAGCCATCGCTCCTCGATATCAACCAGTCAAGGTATGGGATTAAAACCAGAAATAATTATGATGTTGGATAAAACTAAAGGTAACCCTTATTTCTCTAAAAGATCCTTCGTGAGATGGATAGCTATCTGTGTTCATCTTCTCCTGCAACGCTACCGGTGGAAACCTCGTCGCATCTACCCCAACCCAAGCTTCAAGAAATGACCATAGGAAAGAAAAACTGCCGCTTTCCAGAGACAGGAATGACAATGGGAACGTGCACTGTTGCAGAGTCGGCGTCTATTATTCCAGCTCTAAATCTAACACACCAGTGGCCACAGGTAACTATGCTTGCAACAACGCCGTCTTCTGTCCACTCGACATCGAACGATGATGCAACATACGGCTGTAATTTCAGTACACATGCACAAACAGTCCAACCTGTTTCCGATAACAAAGAACTGGAACTACATCATGCCTTTCTCTGTGATTTCCCTTGCTGTAAAAAGCGTTACACCAAAAGCTCTTATCTCGGAACTCACAAGCGGATTCATATGGGTGAAAAACCTTTCCTGTGTCCTTGGGAAAACTGTGGATGGTGTTTCCGACGTTCAGATGAACTCAAGCGCCACTATCGAAGACATACTTGAGAAAAGCCGTATGTATGTCTTCTTTGTGGAAGATCTTTTAGTCGTTCAGATCACCGATCTTCGCATATCAAAAAAATACATCCATTAATGTAGAGAACCCGTGTAGCGTTTGCAATTTCTCGTAACACTCTTAGTGGCCTGAAACATTTGCTCGCGGAGTCGACATTTTTGTGTAGCAATACCTAAATCAATCCGCACATTTTCCTATTTTTCCAAATAACATTAAGTACCTGGCAGACGTGATATAACAAAGTTGTACTTTTATTTATATTTCAAGCCAACTTTTTTAATTTTAAGAACGTAATAAGTGAGTTAAATTGTACCGGCACTAGTAGCGTATGCATATATAGATATACATAATATACGAGCGTTCTTTTAAAGAAGAGAACATATTCCTGTCAATTTTTGTGTCCACGTTGGTTGCAAGGATCTTTGTGAATGATGTTAATTTGGCGTAAGGAGCCGGTTAAATAGTAGTTAAATGATACCTGTTTACATTCTGTATTCTCTACAGTTATTTTACCTTTGTGATAATATCCCTCTGCATCTGTTCAATCGAGGAGATTTATTTTCAGAAACATCGACCTTCATGAATGATTCTCTTGCTGAAAGGAAACTTGACAAACAATTATATGCTCACAATAATGTATAATTGTTCTTTTTTCGAGCTGACTCAACTCAAAATGGGGACGAAATCAGTCAATAAGTCGGTCGTTCTGAGGTAGTCTGTTTCACTCAGAGATCGACTCAGTACTCTATCAGCTCCTAACACAAAAGCTCAGAAATGCATGAGGTCTTCCTTTTTCTCTGTTCCATTACTTACTTTGAGAGTTCAACACCTTATGGCAAAGAGACTATTTCAGTCCTCTTGATGTAAGATCGTTTGAAAAGTAAAATAGGTAGCAAAACATATTTTGTTTGTACCCGCCTTTATTTTTATAACCTTGAAATGATCTTGAAATGTACGGTTTCAGAGAGAAGCATGGCGAGAAGTGATTTTTCCTCAAATTCCTCCTTTGTTTTTCTTTTTTTTTTTTCCATGTATCGTGGACATGTTTGGAAAAACTATTGGAGTCGTTTAGAAAGCCATTTGTGCATGACTGAAAGTCTAGCCTTGAACAAACGATTCTCTAAAGCTCACCGCTAAGGTCTTTTTTTCGCAAAAGTACTCGTTGCTCTTGAGACGAATTGTATTCTGCTAGCGCTCGTGCTTATTCAAAAAACTTCAGCTAATTCGGCATAACCAACAATGAAACCCGTCAGAAATTTGCAGTTGTGTTTTGGTGAAGCCTTTCGAGTCAATAGTAAGCCCAATAACACCAGTCCAGGAACTGTTATCAGTAATAAATAATTTAAACCTTCTTGTACGAGTTCATGTTAACCACAAATTGATTTGTGTCATCAAACCTTGTCAGTTACTATATTTGTGAGACTTGCAATCATGTTCTAATACTGTTTTTGTTTCATGGTGTACCCTTGCTCCAAGGCCAGTATTCACAGGGTTTGCGTTCGCTTCGAGACAGAGCTGAATTGCTCAAGACATACTAAATGTTACATAAGAAAATATACTAAAGCTCTTCACTTTCCTGAAAACGCGTGGGATGTCAGCTACAAAAGTTGTTCCTGGTTGAATGTTGAAGGAAGGAACTACGTGTTTGACAGTATTAGCCACAGTGAAAAGGCGTGCATTTCCTAGCGGTTAATGCACGAGGTTTGGCATAAATCCATCTTTATGAAATGTCCCAGATAAATTTAATTTGTCAGCTGAACTGATTGTGAAAGCCGTTGTGCAGTTACACCTTGATCCTTAATTTCATTTAATATTATACATTTGGAGCGGTTGTTGTAATAAGCAGACAAGCAATTCATCGGTTTATCAAAGATGAGAAGTTTGTTTACATACCTGATTCTTGACTGGCAGCCAGTTCTTCATGCAGGGGATAAGATGGCAGCGACGACTGTTAGTTCATATTTAAACTAATCTTTTATCATTCGTATCCAACCTCTCAGTCAGTATGAGCGATCCACAGTAAAAGTGTTTTTTTTCCTTTCAATGTACCATAAGTTTCAAGATACGGCTGCACGCGATTTACGTCCAGTAATGTCGCATTGGTTGTGGAGTGCTGATAAATGCGGGTGCTCCGTGGCTTACCAAAGGTGCCATTTGATGATTGTACAATATGAAGAAAAATGGTACGATACAAGAAATTGCCTACGAGAAAGTTCTCATGCTTTGGAAACCCATACATTTAGCCGGAATAGTAGAGAAAAAACCGCTGTTGGTTATCGCATAGCATACCTTGTATTCATCACTGATCAACAGATGAGCTTCAAACCGATGATGCGAAGGCAGTTAGCGGAAAATAGTTCGCCTGTTATGGAGGTGGCTGAACTTTTGAACATTCTCACCAAATAAAAACCGGTAGAGAATTTGTTGCACACACTAAAAATTGTAAAGGAGCTTTAACGCCTATTTTCGTTTCTCTACGTCATTTCCTTTTGAATATATTACCGAATACATGATCACGTTTTAAATTTTTACATCAAGCACTGAAAAAAATGATGTGTATGTAGTTTTGTAGGTAACGATATATCATATAATTGACTAGCTGACAAAGAAGACGTGTAAGCTGAACTGATTGTGAAAGCCGTTGTGCAGTTACAACTTGATTCTTAATTTCATTAAATATTATACATTTGGAACAGTTGTTGTAATAAGCAGACAAGGAATTCAGCGGTTTATCAAAGACGAGAAGTTTGTTTACATACCTAATTCTTGACTGGCAGCCAGTTCTTCATGCATGGGATAAGATGGCAGCGACGACTGTTAGCTCATATTTAAACTAATCTTTTATCATTCGTATCCAACGTGTCAGTCAGTATGAGCGATCCACGGTAATAGTTTTAATGAGTCATAAGTTTCAGGATAGGGCTGCACGCGATTTAAGTCCATTAATGTTTCATTGGTTGTGGAGTGCTGATAAATGCGCGTGGGCTCCGAGGCATGGCTAGGTGCCATGTGATGATTGTACAATATGAAGAAAAATGATACAATAAATTGCCTACGAGAACGCTCACATGCTTTGGAAACCAACCCATACATTTAGCCGGAATAGTAGAGAAAGAACTGCTGCTGGTTATCGTATAGCATAAGGTATTCATCACTGATCAACAGATGAGCTTCAGACCGATAATGCGAAGGCACGTAGCGTAAAATATTTCGCCTGTTATGGAGGTGGCTGAACTTTTGAACACCAAATAGTAACCGGTAGAGAATTTGTTGCACACACTAAAAATTGTAAAGGAGCTTTAACGCCTATTTTCGTTTCCTCTTCGTCATTTCCTTTTGAATATATTACTGAATACATAAACAGCCATCCAGGGGCACCCAACGAGAATATAGTTCAAAACCACTTAAACATAGCATTGTTAAACGTATTTTCGTATTTAAACGGTAGATATAGGCATTTTTTTATCCCCTAAAAATTTTTCATCTTTTCGGATTCCCTAGCTGAAAGTCTAGCGCTCCGAAAATTATAGGAATCAAAACTTACCTTTTCGAAAATTTCAGCCAGAAAAAAGGCGCCCGAAAATTCTAGGTGAGCTTTTTAGGGTAAAAATCCGTTCAAAATGGGCAATTATACCATGTTTTAGATGTTCGAGAATCCTAGGACTGGCAGGCAAGCAGGAACTTTTACAACAAATGTTCCGAAAATTCTAGATCTTGAATCGTCTTCCGAACAGATATTTTCCGAAAACTGACGTTGGGTGCCCCTGAGCCATCAACGATCACGTTTTAAATTTTTACATCAAGCACTGAAAAAAAAAAAAGATCTGCATGTAGGTTTGTAGGTAACTATATATCATATAAGTGACTAGCTGACAAAGAAGACGTGTAAGCCAATCGTGATGATATTAATCTACCGCAAAGCAAAGTCGTACAGCATTTTAGACTCCAAAAACGGAGTTAGGATTTTCGGTTCAAAAAATCTTTCTTTTAGGATTTAGGAGTTGAAAAAGGAGTTCCTTCAACTGTACTCCATCAAAGAAAACGTTATTTTAACTCCATAATAAGAATAATAATAATAATAATAATAATAATAATAATAATAATTATAATAATAATAACATACACTTATATAGCGCCTTAACAAAAGCTCTAAGGTACTTTACGATCAATACAAAGTAGAAATTCAAAGCACAGTAGAATCTGGTAAAGGATAAGATTCAATCAGAACAAAAGTGTTTTTTGAAAAGATTTGTTTTAAGACTGTTTTTAAAAGCATAAACACTTGTGGCTTGCTTGAAGTGCTCTGGAAGGCTATTCCATAGCTTCCGGGCACAAACTGAAAAGGCTCGATCGCGATATGACTTTAAATTAGACGGCGGAATCACTAGGTGGTTTAAACTTGATCAGCGCAATGATCTTCCAGGTGTATACCGGTGAAGTAGCTCACAAACATAATAATGGGCTACACTTCCTGCCAAGGATTGTCTAACAAGAAAAAAACCCACACAAGTAACAACAAGAAAACTCTTGTGTTTTATATGTGGCACGTTGGTGGGGTGCTAAAGTCCGTTCAAAAGGTTTGATTCCGCTTCTTCCACCACATTCAAGCTGCATGGAAATTATTAAAGGACTTCTCAAGGAAAAATTGTGTTTAAGGATTTGGCTGTTGTTGCAAACTGATGATGAATTCTACCTCGTCATCAGTCCGAGTCAGTACGGGTTACATGAGAAGCATTCGCATGCTTATCAGGTCAGTGCATAACTTGCTACTGGGGCAGCTGCACACGCAGTATACAGCTCCTGCTGGAATAATTTCCTCACAATATTATCTTGGTCTTTCGTCTGGATAATCCTCGCATTTAGACTATTAATTGTAAATATCGTGGTTTTTTAAACACTCGATTTTACGATTCAGTCAGATGATATTGCGAACGCGCATTTCCAGTCTTAGAACAATTCGTAATGGCTTCCACCTCCGCTATGAATACCGGGCCTGAAGGTGGCCAAGTGGACAAGAATACAGACCCACCGGGTTAACTTTCAGTAAAGCGTTCGATTGTGTTAACCATGAAATGCTATCCAATAAGCTTAAGCGATTACCATTAGATCCCCACATTATTAATTGGTACCTTAGCTTTCTTGATAATCGTCAACAAGGAGTTCTTTACAATAGCTTTGAGGGTCAGTGGAAAAAGATTAATAGAGGGACAACACAAGGAAGTGTTAGTGGCCCATATTTATTTAACATCTTTATAAACGGTTTAGAGCTTGTATTAGGTAACCAACCTGCTCTTTTCAAATATGCCGATGATTCCAGCGTTATTGTTCCTATCTGGAGTAACGGCTTATGCCGCACAGATCTAGTGGACGAGTTTTTAACATGGACAAATAATAACAAAATGGTATGTAATCCCGTAAAGTGTAAGGAGCTGGTCTTTCGCAAGAGTAATTGCAACGACAATATCGCCCAAATTCACAACATTCAACAATGCAATGAATTACT
>NC_090877.1:24735615-24738115 GCF_036669935.1 Montipora foliosa | reverse complement strand
TGTTACACGGTGAAACTCCCGTTTTTATCACCACTACGATAGTTGTGACCGTTGCAGAAGTAGAAAGCGCTTCTACATTTCGCGAAACTTATCTAGCAACGGAAGTTCAAAAAAGTTCCACGAAACAGACCATGTTACACGGTGCAAAAAATTGATTGAGAAAAAGCTAACGGTTTTTTCAGCCGCTACTATTTTTCTACAGACTCTATGAGAGTCCAATCACTTTAATGAAGTACGATGATTCTGCTGAAGCAAACTATTTCAATCTTCTTCTGCCTCGAGGTCGCTGTTTTAATGCTCCTTTTCCTTAGAATACAGCGCGCAGTCTCTGTTTCGATAGATTTTAGATAACACCGTGGGCAATTCATATGCCCCAGCTGTTACACGTAAACAAACTTTTTCTTCTGTCAAACTGCCATCTACAAGTATCAATGTCACTGGAGCTAAGCAAAGTTGTGAAGCTACACTATGACTTCGACCAATACATCTTCATATACTAGTTCTCTGTAGATCTGATCTTTGGAGCAGGTCTTTTAGGTTTTAGTACTCACACAATTATACTCTCCTATGTACAAACGGTGTTCAACATACCTTTGTACGTACTCATGGAAACCTTGAATTGGTCACGATTACTTGTTCTAGCCCACGAAAAAAACGTGATTGTTGTTCCTGGGCAAGTAAAATCTTAATATTTCAACACGAGGACTGAGAATCTTTTGCTCCCCTAGGTACCTTCGATCGTTGTCACAACCCCACAAAGGGCAATACATTTGATCGCCGTATAAGGGATATTTCCAAAATTATTTAAATTGCTGAATTTAGAAATAGGCCAGCCTATACACACGTAAATACAACTTAAAAGGCTTTATTTAGCTATTTCCTCCAGATTTATTCCTCATTTTGTAATATTTTGAGACCATTTCACAATAAACCTTACGCAAGCAAGGAAGTTAATCAGCTAATTTTATCTCATATTTCACGGTTATTCAAACAAAAACTTACACTTGTCACGTATCAACATTGCCCAAATCGATTTGTAATAAAACTCCGTCGAAAAAGGCATTGATTTCTCTCCAAAATCCTTTTTTTTTTCGGACGTCGAATAAGTTTCCGCCATACATTTTCTCACAGCGACTTGCAATGTTTGTCCTCTGGCGACCCCAGAACCCTTTGCGTATAAAGCATGAATCCGACTACCGGGCAACTCGTTCATGGGGCCCTCTGTTAAAGAAGACAGCCAAATGCTTATGGCTTGTACGAGTTTCCATAACTTGTTTAGAGGACAAGACGGTGTCATGTACCAAAATTCGTATCAGGGCGAAGGAAATCTGGTAACGGGCGGCATCTTTTCGCTGTTAATACCCACCAGGGAGGAAGAAATTCAACAGGTCAGTTGCAATGCATGAATGATTTAGTCGACTTACACATTTTCTAAGTGATATTATAATAGCATGCATTTCTGATGTGAGCTTTTGAGTGGACACTAATGACGAGTTCGAGCTTTGTGATACCCTCGGACGGTACATAAAACAATCAGACAATATTTTAGTTTTTTAGCCTTATATTACCGCTGATAACTGAATAGCAATTGGAGGAAAACATTGACAACTGCTCGGAAATCTATTAACTTACTTTGAGTAAGAAATACAATTAAGGATCATGAGTTCGAGAGACATTGTATAAATTCCTGATTTTCCTCAGATGATCAAAATGACGGTTTTGTTCTGCAAACTCCCTGAAAAAAGTAGTTCGCTCATTTCATATCTCAGTGAATTAACCTTTACGCGACATAAAGCCGAGCACTATTGCTCTAAAAATGCTAAACTTCTCTTACAAGTTTGTGAGCCCTGAAGGAGATGTATGGCCATTAGCAATTTAACTGTAAAGGACGACAGGGATCCTTTAAAGTTCTTCATGCAGTTTTAACAACTACATACATTTCCAACAAAAGCCATTGCTCCCCGCGATATCAATCAGTCAAGGTATGGGATTAAAACCAGAAATAATCATGATGTTGGATAGAACTAAAGGTAACCCTTATTTCTCTAAAAGATCCTTCGTGAGATGGATAGCTATCTGTGTTCATCTTCTCCTGCAACGTTACCGGTGGAAACCTCGTCTTATCTAGCTCTTCCCCAACCCAAGCTTCAAGAAATGACTATAGGAAAGAAAAACTGCCTCTTTCCAGAGACAGGAATGACAAGGGGAACGTGCACTGTTGCAGAGTCGGCGTCTATTCCAGGTCTAAATCTAAGACACCAGTGGCCACAGGTAACTATAAGTGCAACAGCGCCGTCTTCTGTCCACACGACATCGAACGATGATGCAACATACGGCTGTAATTTCAGTACACATGCACAAACAGTCCAACCTGTTTCCGATAACAAAGAACTGGAACTACATCATGCCTTTCTCAGTGATTTCCCTGGCTGTAAAAAGCGTTACACCAAAAGCTCTCATCTCGGAACTCACAAGCGGATTCATACTGTTGAAAAACCTT
>NC_090877.1:24688115-24730615 GCF_036669935.1 Montipora foliosa | reverse complement strand
TATTTTGTTTAAGGATCCACTAAAACGCCATTCGCGTTACATGACTTTCGACGCCATTGCAGGCCAAGTTAATGATTCTACTGTGTCCACCAGAGAAATCTACGCAGTTCCACTACCCTCTCGATCCTAAGAAAATACACACAGAAGGCTCTATGCACAAAGACACCACTTACCAGGGTAGTGACAGGCAAGACTTTTACCGACACGGAAAAAAAAAAACTAAAAAAAAGAAAAAAAAGAAAACAAACAAACTAAACGCAGACCTCGACTGGTTTGCCATAGGCAACCCAGTAATAAGCAGACAAGCAATTCAGCGGCTTATCAAAGACGAGAAGTTTGTTTACGTACCTGATTCTTGACTGGCAGCCAGTTCTTCATGCAGGGGATAAGATGGCATATTTAAACTAATCTTTCATCATTCGTATCCAACCTGTCAGTCAGTATGAGGGATCCACGGTAATTTTTTTTTTCCTTTCAATGTGTCATAAGATTCGAGATACGGATGCACGCGATTTGCGTCCATTAATGTTTCATTGGTTGTGGAGTGCCAAAGGTGCCATGTGATGATTGTACAATATGAAGAAAAAATTTACAATTAATTGTCCGCGAGAACGCTCTCATGCTTTGCAAACGAACCCATACATTTAGCAGGAATAGTAGAGACAGAACCGCTGCTGGTTATTGTACAAGCATACCTTGTATTTATCACTGATCAGCAGATGAGCTTCAAACCGATGATGCGAAGGCACATAGCGTAAAATATTTCTCCTGTTATGGAGGTGGCTGAACTTTTGAACATTCTCACCAAATAAAAACCGGTAGAGAGTTTGTTGCACACACTAAAAATTGTAAAGGAGCTTGAACGCTATTTTCGTTTCCTCTACGTCATTTCCTTTTGAATATATTACTGAATACATGATCACGTTTTAAATTTTTACATCAAGCACTGAAAAAAATGATGTGCATGTAGCTTATCTTTATTTCCAAAACTAGTTTTTTTAGTCAGAATACGATTATGACATTAATTTTTCTTATTACAAATACGATTATCTTCGTAAGTTTATTGTGCTTCATACTAGTCTTATTTTTTAATGGAAATGAATTGTAAATAAGTCTTAATAGTTTTTTTTTTTACTTCTAACTTGTAAATAGCAACTTGCTTGGGATATGTTCATAAAAGAATTATTATTTAAAAAAAAAAAAAAAAAAAAAAAAAAAAAAAAATAATAATAATAATAATAATAATAAAAATAATAATAATAATAATTCATACACTTATATAGCGCCTTAACAAAAGCTCTAAGCTACTTTACGATCAATACAAAGTAGAAACTTAAAAATAAAATTCAAGGCACAGTAGGCAAACATGGCTTTAAACGTGAGAAATAAAATTTTAAAAATGATTCGTTGCTTAATTGGGAGCCAATGAAAGTCTTTCAACAAGGGTGTGATGTGGTCCAACTCACGGCCACATAGCACAAAATAAGAGTTAAAGTCACTCTGGTATTAGATTCAAAGTACCGTTAACTCTGGCGCATTTATTCCATTCATTTTTGGAAACTAAAAGAACACCATGCACAATGATTATAACATCTTTAATTGAATCAAATTTAGTTTGCTTATACAAAAACCAGTTTTGATTTTTAAAAGTGACATTAATGTAAAAATAATACTTTTTAAACAATAATTCTTGTAAACTATTTTGATATTTTACAAAGACAAAAACATGTCATTCTTACATCTCACTACCTCCTGTCACAAGCATAATAAACTAGTGAGGTGGGTAATTTATCATAGAACCTTAGACAGAAAATGCTTTGTTGCAGATTTTATTTTTGACCATTAGAAGAGTCAATGTAATAGATCATTGACATTAACCAAAAATTATCACTCTTTCATTTTTTGGGAAAAACAATGGTCAGTAGTGGAGCTATGAAAGGCAATCTTCCCAACGATGAAAGTCACAACCTTATGGGTCCAAATTTGAAGGGCATTGAGAATATACCAAATTCAATTTGATTAAATTAATAAATAATCTCACTCTTTAAAAGTATCTGGCTTTCCATGTAATGTTCAGAAAATTTTATCGGGAATGGGAACAACGTATTTTATTCAATACGGGAAAAAACACTTCTAAATATTTTGCTTTAAAGGGGCACTGTTACTGCATGTTGGACATGCTTTAGCTTTTGGACTCAAAAATTAAAATCATTAGGCTAATGTTTTTAAGTTGGGAGCGCTGGATTGAAAATCTTGAAAAATTCAAAATGACAGTGGCAATGGTTCTTGTAAAAAATGAAGAATCTCTGGGCAAGATAAATATTCGATTCCCCTAGAAGAGAAAAAGAAAGAGCCATCAAATTTTATAGGACAACCCATGTCAGTGCCCCTTTAAAGAAACACAAGAATTAGGAGAGGGCAGAGATAAAATTGTTCACTGCCACTCTGGTACGCTGTGGCTTCACACCACAAAAATACTGTACATTGCCACACTTAGTGGGATACTTAATATTATAAACATAATGACAGGTCACAAGGAGCATAAGTTCATTAACCATGTTGTTTGTCCCCAGACAAATAACTTCATCCAATGCACAGTGGGTCCAGGCACCAAACGTCACAAGTGCCAACATTCCTTGGAGAGTTCGTCTTTCTTATCTCTGTGTCAATGGAATCTTCATCCTACTAAAAGAATGTCAACACCTGACTGTCTAGACAACCAGTTTAGGCTAATTCTCTTTTTAAGCAAAGCATTGTAGTAACCAAGATATGAAATTTATAACTTTTCATTGTGGTATTTCCCACTGTCACATAGTCTACCAGGCAGCTATTATAAGCAGTCATCAGACAACAGTCCACTCGTGGTGCTGTGTTTAAGCCAGTAATAATGGCAGTGAGGGAGACTACACTGTCAGTCACGAGTAGGTGGAATCAGGAGGACTTTTTTTTAAGGACCAAATTTCACTTTTAAACCATACATGGACTGATATGGCACAGAATTTTGAAGATACTTTTTCCAAGGATTGTCAAATAAGGAAGAAACCCACACACGTAACAACAGGAAAACTCTTGTAACTTTTATATAGCACGTTGGTGGGGTGCTAAAGTCCGTTCAAAAGGTTTGATTCCGGCTCTTCCACCACATTCAAGCGGCATGGAAATTATGGAAGGACTTCTCAAGGAAAAATTGAGTTTAAGGATTTGGCTGTTGTTGCAAACTGATGATGAATTCTACCTCGTCATCAGTCCGAGTCACTACGGGTTATATGAGAAGCATGCGCATGCTTATCAGGTCAGTGCATGATTTGCTATTGGGTCAGTTGCACACGCGGTATACAGCTCCTGCTGGACTAATTTCCTCAATATTATCTTGGTCTTTCGTCGGGATAATCCTCTCACTTAGACTATTAATTGTAAATATCGTGGTCTTTTAAACACTCGATTTTACGACTCAGTCAGATGATATTGCGAACGCGCATTTCCAGTCTTAGAACAATTCGTAATGGCTTCCTCCTCCGCTATGAATACCGGGCCTAAAGGTGGCCAAGTGGACAAGAATACAAACCCACTGGGTCATAGCCTAGAGGGCAACAACTTAAAAGCTCCCTGCAAAAAATCGATCAGACCATGGCCTGTATGGGTGACCTTTTGTGGCGCATATGGGACATCCTAATTTCCCGCTCAAGTTAACCAGCAAATTATATTTCACGGTTATTCAAACAAAAACTTTCAGTTGTCACTTATCAACATTGCCCAAATCGATTTCTGATAAAACTGGGTCGAAAAAACGTTGATCTCTCTCCAAAATCCTTGTATTTTTTTTGGACGTCGAATAAGTTTCCGCCATACATTTTCTCACAGCGACTTGCAATGTTTGTCATCTGGGCCCGGTTGTTCGAAAGCCAATTAAGTTAATCTAGGATTAGCGTAAACTTTCGTTTCATTTTTTCAACTTTATGGTGAAAGTTTCTTTTGCTTATTTTTGATCTTCAAGATTGACTTCCTCTAATGTTAAGTTTTGCCGAATATCAGCGTTGAACAGCGTTTGGGAATAGAGAAATAAACTCCTTGGTTAATTTTTAATCTGGGGTTAGCATTAATCGGCTTTTAAACAACCGGGCCCTGGCGACCCCAGAACCCTTTGCGCAAAGAGCGTGGATCGGACTACCGGGCAACTCGTTCATTGGGGCCGTCTCTTAAAGAAGACAGCCAAATGCTTATGGCTTGTACAAGTTTCGATAACTTGTTTAGAGGACAAGACGGTGTCATGTACCAAAACTCGTATCAGCCGCAGGGAGAAGGAAATCTGGTAACGGCCGGCATCTATTCACTGCTAATACCCACCAGGGAGGGAGAAATTCAACAGGTCAGTTGCAATGTATGAATGATTTAGTCAACTTACACATTTTCTAAGTGATATTATAATAGCGTTCTGATGTGAGCTTTTGAGTGAACACTGATGACGAGTTCGAGCTTTTCGATACCCTCGGATAGTACATAAAACAATCAGACAACCTTTTAGTTTTCTAGCGTTATGTTACCGCTGATAAATAGGCTTAGCAATTGGAGGAAAATATTGACAACTGCTCGGAAATTTGTTAACTTACTTTGAGCAAGAAATACAATTGAGGATCATTAGTTCGCGAGACATTGTATGAATGACCCATTTTCCTCAGAAGATCAAAATGATGGTTTGTTCTTCAAACTCCTTGTAAAAAGTTGTTCTCTCATTTCATATCTCAGTGGATTAACCTTTTCGCGATATAATGCCGAGCACTATTGCTCTAACGAGTTTGTGATCCCTGAAGGAGATGTAGGACGATTAGCAGTTTAACTGCAAAGGACGACAGTTATCCTTTAAAATTCTTCAGTTTTAACAACTACATACATTTCCGACAAAAGCCATTGCTCCTTGATATCAATCAGCCGGTCACTCAAATGTGACATTTTACTTGGGGAAGGTATGGGATTAAAACCAGAAATAATCATGAGGTTGGATAAACCCGTGAAGTTAACTCTTATTTCTCTAACAGATCATTCGTGAGATGGATAGCTGTCTGAGTTCATCTTCTCCTACAACATCACTGGTGGAAACCTCGTCGCATCTTCCCCAACCCAAGCTTCAAGAAATGACCATAGGAAAAAAAAACTGCCGCTTTCCAGAGACAGGAATAACGATGGGAACGTGTATTGTTGCACAGTCGGCGTCTTTTCCAGCTCTAAATCTAAGACACCAATTGCCACAGGTAACTATGCTTGCAACAACGCCGTCTTCTGTCCACACGACATCAAACGATGATGCAGCATATGGATGTAATTTCAGTACACATGCACAAACAGTCCAACCAGTTTCCGATAACAAAGAACTGGAACTACATCATGCCTTTCTCTGTGATTTCCCTGGCTGTAAAAAGCGTTGTTACACCAAAAGCTCTCATCTCGGAACTGACAGGCGGATTTATACGGGTAAAAAATCTTTCCTGTGTCCTTGGCAAAACTGTGGGTGGTGTTTCCGACGTTTAGATGAACTCAAGCGCCACTATTGAAGACATACTGGAGAAAAGCCGTACGTATGTTCTCTTTGTGGAAGATCTTTTAGTCGTTCAGATCACCGATCTTCGCATATAAAAAAAATACATCCATTAATGTAGAAAACCCGTGTAGCGTTTGCAATTTCTCGTACCACACTTCAAAGACGCCTGACGGCGGTGTCGATATTTTTTTGCATCAACGTTAACTGACCTAAATCAATACGCGCAAGTTCCTATTTTTCCAAATAACATTAAGTACCTGCTGGCGGTGATATGACAAAGTTGTACTTTCATTTATATTTCGGACCAACTTTGTTAATTTTAGGAACGTGATAAGGGAGTTAAATTGTACATAGAATATGCACATATATATGTGATATATGTAATATACGAGCGTTCTTTTAAAGAAGAGAACATATTCATATCGACTTTTGCGTCCACGTTGGTTGGCATGCGAGGATCTTTGTCAATGATGTTAATTTGGCGTAACGAGCCGGTTAAATAAAGTTGTCATTTATTTAAAGATATTACCTGTTTACATTCTCTTTTCTCCACAGTTGCTTTACCTTTCTGATGATATCCCTCTGCATGTCAGTTCAGTCGAAAAGATATATTTTCAGAAACATCGACATTAATGAATGATTCTCTTGCTGAAAGGAAAGTTGACAAACAATTATATGCTCATAATAATGAATAATTGTTCTTTTTTCAAGCTGGCTCAACTCACAATGGAGACGAAATCAGTCAATAAGTCGGTCGTTGTGAGGTAGTCTGTTTCACTCAGACATCGACTCCTCTGTTAGTTCCTAACATGCACAAAAGATCAGAAATGCATGAGGTCTTCCTTTTTCTCTGTTCCATTACTTTCTTTGAGAGTTCAACAGCTTATGACAAAGAGACTACTTCAGTCTTCATGATGTAACATCGTTTGAAAAGCAAAATAGATATCAAAACGTATTTTCTTTGAATAAGCCTTTATTTTTATCACCTTGAAATGACCTTGAAATGTGCGGTTTCAGAGAGAAGCATGGCGAGAAGTGATTTTTCTTCGCATTCCTCTTTTGTTTTCGTTTTTTGTTTTTCCCATGTATCGTGGACATGTTTGGAAAAACTCTTGAAGCCGTTTAGAAAACCATTTGTGCATGATTGAAAGACTCTGACAAACGATATAGTAACTGATCAAACGGACAAGGTTTGATGACAAAAATCAACTTCTGGTTGAAGATTATATACAAACACTCACTCGTACAAGAAGGTTTAAATTACTTATTACTGATAACAGCCCCTAGACTGTTGTTATTGGGCTTACTAATGACTCGAAAGGTTTCACAAAAACACAATCGCAAATTTCTGACGGGATTCAGTGTTTTTTATGCCGAATTAGCTAAAGTTTTTTGAATCCCGGAGCACGTGCTCTAGCAGAATACACTGAATTCGTCTCAAGAGCAAGAAGCACGTCAGCGGTGAGCTTTAGGGAAATTTGTGAGACTTGCAAACATGTTTCTCCAAAGCAGCATTATTTGCTAATTTTATACTTTATTTTTTCATGTTGTACCCTTGCTCCAAGACCTAATTATTCATATTCACTATGCATAGTCCTAACGGTGTAGCCCGTTTGCGTTCGCGTCGAGACAGAGCTAAATTGCTCAAGACATGGCAAATGTTACATTAGAAAATGTACTAGAGCTGTTCACTTTCCTGAAAACACGTGGGATGTCAGTTATAAAAAGTTGTTCCTGGTTGAATGTTAAAGGAAGGAACTACGTGTTTGACAGTATTGGCCACAGTGAAAAAGCGTGCATTTCCAAAGGGGGTTAATACACGAAGTTTGCCACAAATCGATCTTTATGAAATGTCCCAGATATATTGAAACTGATTGTGAAAGCCGTTGTGCAGTTACACCTTGATTCTTAATTTCATTTAATATTATACATTTGGAACAGTTGTTGTAATAAGCAGACAAGGAATTCAGCGTTTATCAAAGACGAGAAGTTTGTTTACATACCTGATTCTTGACTGGCAGCCAGTTCTTCATGCAGGGGATAAGATGGCAGCGACGACTGTTAGTTCATATTAAAACTAATCTTTTATCATTCGTATCCAACCTGTCAGTCAGTATGAGCGATCCACGGTAAAAGTGTTTTTTTTTTCCCTTTTAATGTGTCATACCTTTCAAGATATGGCTGCACGCGATTTACAGTGTAGCGCGCTTGTGTTCGCATCGAGACAGAGCTAAATTGCTCAAGACATGGCAAATGTTACATAAGAAAATGTACTAGAGCTGTTCACTTTCCTGAAAACACGTGGGATGTCAGTTACAAAATTTGTTCCTGGTTGAATGTTGAAGGAAGGAACTACGTGTTTGACAGTATTGGCCACAGTGAAAAAGCGTGCATTTACAAGGGATTAATGCACGAGGTTTGCCACAAATCGATCTTTATGAAATGTCTCAGATATATTGAAACTGATTGTGAAAGCCGTTGTGCAGTTACACCTTGATTCTTAATTTCATTTAATATTATACATTTGGAACAGTTGTTGTAATAAGCAGACAAGGAATTCAGCGTTTATCAAAGACGAGAGGTTTGTTTACATACCTGATTCTTGACTAGCAGCCAGTTCTTCATGCAGGGGATAAGATGGCAGCGACGACTGTTAGTTCATATTAAAACTAATCTTTTATCATTCGTATCCAACCTGTCAGTCAGTATGAGCGATCCTCGGTAAAAGTGTTTTTTTTTTCCCTTTTAATGTGTCATAAGTTTCAAGATATGGCTGCACGCGATTTACGCCCATTAATGTTTCACATTGATTGTGGAGTTCTGATAAATGCGCGTGGGCTCCGTGGCTAACCAAACGTGCCATGTGATGATTGTACAATATGAAGAAAAATGATACAATAAATTGCCTACGAGAACGCTCACATGCTTTGGAAACCAACCCATACATTTAGCCGGAATAGTAGAGAAAGAACTGCTGCTGGTTATCGTATAGCATAACTTGTATTCATCACTGATCAACAGATGAGCTTCAGACCGATGATGCGAAGGCACGTAGCGTAAAATATTTCGCCTGTCATGGAGGTGGCTGAACATTTGAACATTCACACCAAATAGTAACCGGTAGAGAATTTGTTGCCCACACTAAAAATTGTAAAGGAGCTTTAACGCCTATTTTCGTTTCCTCTTCGTCATTTCCTTTTGAATATATTACTCAATACATAAACAGCCATCAACGATCACGTTCTAAATTTTTACAGGAAGCACTGAAAAAAAAAAAGATCTGCATGTAGGTTTGTAGGTAACGATATATCATATAAGTGACTAGCTGAAAAAGAAGACGTGTAAGCCAATCGTGATGATATTAATCTACCGCAAAGCAAAGTCGTACAGCATTTTAGACTCCAAAAACGGAGTTAGAATTTTCGGTTCAAAAAATCTCTGTTTTGGGATTTAGGAGTTGTATTGGATTGAGTTCCTTCAACCGTACTCCATCAAAGATAAACGTTATTTTAACTCCATAATAATAATAATGATAATAATAATAATAATAATAATAATAATAATAATAATAATAATAATAATAATAATAATAATAATAATAATAATAACATACACTTATATAGTGCCTTAACAAAAGCTCTGAGGTACTTTACGATCAATACAAAGTAGAAACTTAAAAATAAAATTCAAAGCACAGTAGAATCTGGCAAAAGCTAAGATTCAATCAGAAGAAAAGTGTTTTTTAAAAAGATTTGTTTTAAGACTGTTTTTAAAAGCATAAACACTTGTGGCTTGCTTGAAGTGCTCTGGAAGGCTATTCCATAGCTTCCGGGCACAAACTGAAAAGGCTCGATCGCGATATGACTTTAAATTAGACGGCGGAATCACTAGGTGGTTTAAACTTGATCAGCGCAATGATCTTCTAGGTCTATACCGGTGAAGTAGCTCACAAACATAATAAGGGGCTAAATTGTTTATGGCCGTAAACATGAGGAATAAAGTTTTAAAAATGATTCGTTGCTTAATTGGGAGCCAAGGAAAGTCTTTCAGCAAGGGTGTGATGTGGTCCAACTTACGGCCACATAGTACATAGTACTCTGGCGCATTCACTCCATTCATTTTTGGAAATCAAAAGAACACCATGCACAATGATTATAACATCTTTATTTGAATCAAACTTAGTTTGCTTACACAAAAACCAGTTTTGATTTTTAAAAGTGACATTAATGTAAAAATGATACTTTTTAAACAATGATTCTTGTAAACTATTTTGATATTTTACAAAGACAAAAACATGTCATTCTTACATCTCACTACATCCTGTCACAAGCATAATAAATTAGTGAGGTGGGCAATTTATCATAGAACCTTAGACAGAAAATGCTTTGTTGCAGATTTCATTTTTGGCCTTTGGAAGAGTCGATGTAATAGATCAATTTTTTGGGAAAAACAATGGTCAGTAATGGAACCATGAAAGGCAAGCTTCCCAACGATGAAAGTCACAACCTTATGGGTCCAAATTTGAAGGGCATTGACAGTGAAGATATCAACGTATTATATTCAATACGTGAAAAACACTTCTAAATATTTTGCCTTAAGGAGGCACTGTTACTGTATGTTGGACATGCATCAGCTTTTGGATTCAAAAATTAAAATCATTTGACTAATGTTTTTAAGTTGGGAGCGCTGGATTGAAAATCTTGAAAAATTCAAAATGACAGTGGCAATGGTTCTTGTAAAAAATGAAGAATCTCTGGGCAAGATAAATATTCGATTCCCCTAAAAGAGAAAAAGAAAGAGCCATCAAAGGTTTATAAGACAACACATAGCAGTGCTCCTCTAAAGAAACACAAGAATTAGGAGAGGGCAGAGATAAAATTGTTCACTGCCACTCTGGTACACTTTGGCTTCACAACACAAAGATACTGTACTTTGCCTCACTTAGTGGGATACCTAATATTATAAACATAATGGTGGGAGGAGCCTAAGTTCATTAACCATGTTGCTTGTCCCCAGACAAATAACTTCATCCAATGCACAGTGGGTCCAGGCACCAAACGTCACAAGTGCCAACATTCCTTGGAGAGTTCGTCTTTCTTATCTCTGTGTCAATGGAATCTTCATCCTACTAAAAGAATGTCAACACCTGACTGTCTAGATAACCAGTTTAGGCTAATTCTCTTTTTAAGCAAAGAATTGTAGTAACCAAGATATGAAATTTATAACTTTTCATTGTGGTATTCCCCACTGTCACATAGTCTATATACCAAGCAGCCATTATAAGGAGTCATCAGACAACAGTCCACTCGTGGTGCTGTGTTTAAGCCAGTAATAATGGCTGTGAGGGAGACTACACTGTCAGTCACGAGTAGGTGGAATCAGGATTGTACAGAAAATTGTAACCATTTTTCACGGACTTTTTGTAAGGACCAAATTTCACTTTTAAACTATATATGGACTGATATGGCACAGAATTTTGAAGATACTCTTTCCAAGGACTGTGTAACAAGGAAAAAACCCACACAAGTAACAACAAGAAAACTCTTGTGTTTTATATGTGGCACGTTGGCGGGGTGCTAAAGTCCGTTCAAAAGGTTAGATTCCGGCTCTTCCACCACAATCAAGCTGCATGGAAATTATTGAAGGACTTCTCAAGAAAAAAATGAGTTTAAGGATTTGGCTGTTGTTGCAAACTGATGATGAATTCTACCTCGTCATCAGTCCGAGTCACTACGGGTTACATGAGAAGCATGCGCATTCTTATCAGGTCAGTGCATGATTTGCTATTGGGGCAGCTGCACACGCGGTATACAGCTCATGCTGGAATAATTTCCTCACAATATTATCTTGGTCTTTCTTCGGGATAATCCTCTTACTTAGACTATTAATTGTAAATATCGTGGTTTTTTAAACACTCGATTTTACGATTCAGTCAGATGATATTGCGAACGCGCATTTCCAGTCTTAGAACAATTCGTAATTGCTTCCACCTCCGCTATGAATACCGGGCCTGAAGGTGGCCATGTGGACAAGAATACAGACCCACCGGGTTAACTTTCAGTAAAGCGTTCGATTGTGTTAACCATGAAATGCTATCCAATAAGCTTAAGCGATTACCATTAGATCCCCGCATTATTAATTGGTACCTTAGGTTTCTTGATAATCGTCAAAAACGAGCTGCTTACAATAGCTTTGAGGGTCAGTGGAAAAAGATTAATAGAGTGACAACATAAGGAAGTGTTAGTGGCCCATATTTATTTAACATCTTTATAAACGATTTAGAGCTTGTATTAGGTAACCAACCTGCTCTTTTCAAATATGCCGATGATTCCAACATTATTGTTCCTATCTGGAGTAACGGCTTATGCCGCACAGATCTAGTGGACGAGTTCTTAACATGGACAAATAATAACAAAATGGTATGTAATCCCGTAAAGTGTAAGGAGCTGGTCTTTCGCAAGAGTAATTGAAATGACAATATCGCCCAAATTCACAACATTCAACAATGTAATGAATTACTACTCTTGGGCGTTACTTTTCAGAGTAATTGTAAATACAACCTTCACGTTAAAACGAAACTATTGAAGTCCAATGAGTGCCTTTTTATTTTAAGATCGCTAAGAAAAGAAGGGATGTGTCAGGAAGGGATGGACCGGTTTTTTTAACACAGTACGGTTTACCGATTTTCACGTATGGCCTGTCTGTATATGGGGCGTCTGACTCTGATCTCACTGATATACAATCATTTTTAGACAGAAGTTTTAAAAGAAAACATATATCGGTTAAAATAGACATTCGTAGTATTTTAGAAGAATCGGACTTGAATTTATATAAGTCACGCTATATTAGCCCTTGTCCTATTTTCTGCATATTACTAAACACGGGACGAAAAATTGGATTTGCTGCACATTTGATCTTTGGCAAAGCTTAAGTCAAATCTGGAATCGCTTTTGACTTTACCTTTGACGCACGTCATACGTACGGTCAAATCCATTACCAATTTGCTTATGCCTTTGACCATGGTAAAGGTCAAGTCAAATTCGTAACAACTTTGACTTCACATTTGACGCGCGTTAAATGTGAAGTCAAATCTGAAGAAGCTTTGTGCGTTCCTTTGTTACTTGACAAAGGCGAAGACAAATACGATAGCATCTTTGACTTCAAGTTTGACTATCGTCAAATGTGAAGTCAAATCTTAACAGGCTTTCCTACTTTGTTGATACTTGCATTGCCAAAGGAAAGACACAAAACCAAGGCAACGCTTTTGGGAGATTAAACGATTCGGCAAATACGGAACACTGACCGTCGTAGAGTGTAAGTTCGCTTTCCTCCTTTACCCCCTCGGTAACATTTCCCCCATATCCCCTATCACGAACACGTACACATTCAATCTATTGCCTGAAAAACGTCTACCAGTTGCAAAACGTAGCCTGAGTTCACATTCTTGTCGATTTTCGCTTTTCCAAAATTCAATGAGCACTAGTGCCAAAATTCCGTCTACCTCAGCAAAGGAATGCTCCCCCCAACCTTACCTCTCTACAAGGTCCGAAGGAAAGACACTGGGGAGAGGGTTGATTCAAGAATTCCTTTTATGGGATATACAAAAGAGCGGGAAAATGTACCTTCCGAAAAGTTCGTCGGTAGCTTGTTCTACTTGTCGTTTTTTATTCTTTCGATATACTTGGAGCATCTTACTTTTGTGAAAACGTACAGCCGGGTAAAAATTATGTTTTGTGAGAGATAAAGGTTTCAGCCAGGGGACAATGAAGGTATGCAAGACCGGACACTGAACATACAACTCAAAACGGTATCGAAAATTTACTAGAGACAATACGAGCAAGGTCAAAGATAGCGATGGGAACGGGAGAAGCCAGTGGAAAAAAAAAAAAGTTGGGTACGTATGCGTTATGACATTTAGTAGTATTCTATTTGGTTCACCTAACTTAAAAGCCAATTTAAAAATTATTCGTCTTTTTCATTCACTTTTCATCTCACAGTTCACAACAAAGCCGCTATGCTTCATACACGTAAGTCATCCTTTTTGCTGAGTGTAAGTTTATAGCGATTGAAGGATTATCACTTCGTGATTAGTTTGTACTTTTAAATAATGGCAGTAAAAGTGACAGATAATTTCCCAGCACGTTACACTGGATTTCAAAAACAAAGGTAGGGAAACTGAAAAAGAAATAAAAACAGTCACTATTTTGTAATGAAACAGTGCACGAATTTCCCGCCACTCTGGCTGTATAGCACAATACAGAGGACTTGCATTAGTGTTCAGAATAAGATAACATCCCAGAACATGTCTAACACCATCTTACATCTTTCTGTAATAGATCTCTGAGAGCTCTCTGTGCCAGATGCCTATTGCAGATCATTTGACTGAAAGTCTCAGAGTATCTGTTTCATTATTGGTTTTATTCCAGCCAATCTTTGAAAGAAATGATTCCCAAGTGCATGGTGAGTCTGCAATGGGTAAAAAAAATAATAAACCACAAGAACTTTGTTATAATAAAATGGATCTAGTTGCAAATAAACCTTTACCAAGCTTGCTGATCGAAGAAGGAATCAGGAAGATCATAAATTTTCACAATGAAATTTAAGACCATTTCGAATTTATACATCTTATACCTCTTTACCTCTATATATTATTATTTTCTTATGACTTAACTTTCAGGTAAAACCATCATGAATGTTAATATGAAGAAATCAAAATGTTTGAGGAAACTCACTTTATCATCTGTACTAGAGAATGTTGTTCACCAAGTGGTGGTGAAGATAAATCTAGGGATCTTGGGTATTTCAGTATCAAAAAATGTTCTTTTTGATTATTAGAAAAAAAATCAAAGTAGCTCAGATTAATTAACCCATTGACTCAAGGGGGTTCCCCATTGACGAGTAAAATCGTCTGGCATTAGACAGAGTAAAATACTAAGTCTGACTGGTTTGGGTGTCAAAAGGTTAATTAAATTAATTAATGGGGACATAAGTTTTCAGTGATTGATTAAGGAAAAATAAGTGTCACCCTGTCAATGTCTAATCTAATCCCCATGAAAACATACTGATTTTGACATTTCAAGTGAATGTACATGCAGAATGTATGTCTGATATATAACAATGAATTAATGACAGACATTTTACCTTTAACTTTAATTTGCAATTCATAAAGCCAGTAACCCCTCAATAGTACAAATTAAGTAGCAAATACAGAAATATTGGAAATATTCAGTACCATGGACAAAGGCAAACAAGGATACATCATAAGAAGTAAGATTATTCAAAAAATAATTTTATTATTTTTTTAAAACATGGTTGAAAATAATTGTGTTTTTAGGTTAGCCAATTATGTTTCAGGCAGGAGTACATTGAAACTTTGAAGAAGAAAACAGTAGAGATTCAATCACAACACTACTTCCATTGCTCGAGGAGCATCTGCATCTAAGAATGCAAGGCTATAATTTCTTAATTAAAGCACCCACATTTTTTGCAAACAATAGAGTACATGTCTGCAGTCATCAGTTATTGGCAGCAGTGTGTACCCTAATTAGATTAGTGCCTTTGTCTTTTCATGAAGTACAGATGTGCACATGTCATATCACTATGCATTAATAAAGCACTACTCAATATGTGCATGGTATTAACTTAAATCTTTCTGTACGAGAAATTAAGACCTCTTTTTATTCCCAAAGATGCAAGGACAAAAACAAATCTGAGCAGGAATGCAGAACATTATTTTACACATGCCAAGAAAACTACAAAGATGTCATGAGGTAATAGCCATTCTTACAGTAGTACCCCATTCATTACTTACACATGCATGTGTTATATTAACTAAAGAACCACTTACGCCTAGCATAACTAAGAAATGAGATACACAATAGGCCATTTTACAGTTGTTTGCTCAGGGACCAAGCCTATGAATGACTGCATGCGAGGCTGCCGGTGACCTTGCATTGATACAGACCTCACTGCTTTTATCATGTAAATTGTGTTGTTGTAACGCTAATTAGTCCATATTAGCATTACAAAAGCATGAAAGTTTGTATCAAAGGCAGGGTCACCGGCAGCCTCCCTTCCATTGTTAGGCCTGGTAACTTAGCCACAACTGTAAAATGGTCTATTTGCTTTCCCCATTAAATCGTCTCTCTCCATCTACTAGCAATAAGATAATCATAGGTTATGCAAATTGAATTAAATACTGCACTTCAAGAAAACACCAAGCAGCCTTTACTAAAATTAGAGTCCTAGTTAGAAGGCATATACTATTGTTATTAGCACACTTGTCTTCCCCCTGGGCAATTTGGATTAAAAAGGTTAAGGGTTTTATCTTCAGGGCCTGTTGGTAGAACAAAAAGTTGAAGAAGGGAGATTGTCAGCTAGTAGTGTAAAATGAACGCAAACATGTGTCTATAAGAAGAAAATCGTTACTAATTCTCTCATGCCAGTAAGGCTGCTGTATTTGCTCTCAAATATTAGAATACATTTTATTTGGTTCCTGCTTTGCCGGGTTCACTTTGGTGAAGACTTTGAAAACTAAAGAAATTAATACACTGAATTTGTAAAATCAATTTAACTACCGGACATGACAACTGTTAGGTAGAAAACCCCACCCTTTACCCTTGGAAAAGGTTTGCGGTTTACTGATTAAGAATGACATCATATTGTCCTCGATCCAGCGCTCTAGGGCTTTTTTATACTGACCATCATCAGTATAAATCCACTTAAAATGAGAATTGAATTTCTGATAGTAGCAGCATTAGTTTTAAATGAAATCTTCACAGCTGAGCCGCTAACCGAAAATGATAGATTTGTACTAGCAAAATATTCTGCACTTTTGCGTACAGTATAAATTACCTTTGTTGAAGGGAGGCATCTTGGGTTATTTGCAGCGCAGATTCCCCAATATTTTCGCAAGGAGTGTCACCAGATGCAACGTTCACTGCGCATAAAAAATTTTGCGTTCCACCACAGGTAGCCCAGGCTCGATATATGCATATCTGTACTGTGCTTTTTTGTGCAAGAGCAGAAATATAGGGGTTTGTACGGGGAAAACGGCTTTTCTCAAAATTTAAAAAGTATTTACGATTTAAAATAAAAAAAGAGCTTACCTCGCTTCAGTCTTCTGTTTATTTGTCTTTGGTACGGTTTCTGGGTCCATTAAGATCTATTTAGGTGGTTTTTAGTTCCTCCTCTTTTCCCTTTCTATAGAAGAGGGACCGAAAACCACCTAAACCGCTCTTAATCGAAACAAGAAACTGAAGCAAAGACAAAGAAACACAATACTGAAGCGAGGGAAACTATTTCTTATCTTAAAACGTAAATTTATACATATACGTTTTTTACTTTTGCGAAAAACCATTGTCCCATACAAATCTTAAAATTCCTACTCGTACATAATATAGTACAGATACACATATATCGAGCTTGCGCTGTCTATGATAGGAGACAGAACCTTAATGGTTTACTGATACTCTCGATTTGTTTGTGTCTTTTCCTTTGTGTGGTTAAGGAAGGGATTTGCATCATGGAAAATTAGCTCGATTAGTCCGTTCGATTCCAAAATAGAATCCTTTAAGATCAAAAGAAAGACACTAACATAAGTTACCGTTCCTTTCTTTGTTGTAATAGGGCATCAATAGCCCATAAAGATCATACGTAATAGCTCAGAAAGCGCTGGAACTCGTTCCCTGAAAAAAAAAATGCTGATAAATATCGAACATACAACCAGCAGTACTTGCCTGGTAAGGGCCGTTCAGGATTTAGTGGATCGGGGAAAGGTTTATTAGGTTTATTTTGGGTACCCTGTGGGTTAGTCTTGACCAAAAGGGCCGAGTTAGTTTTGGTTGACTGTAAACCAATGAATTCTCGACGAGCACAGCATCTTCTCTGTTGTGGTTGCTCTGATTAAACAGCGACCAATGGTCTTTACTATTCACACAAACGTAGAAAAGACTGATTGAGAATGTCCTGAACTTCCTTCTTGGCCCTAATCTGCCATTTTTTTTTCCGCCGTCGTCGTCTGTTTTTTATATATCTGAAATGCATACAGAGACACTACAAATGCTGGGAAGTGTGAGTAAAGTGCAGAAAGGTGGAAATTCAGCATGGTGAAGTTATTTTGCCTTTTCCTTTTATTTCACAGAAAGTGTCACGATAAAAGAGGCCATTAAAATCAAGCAAGAAATTTTGCTGAAGTCTTAATTCGTAAATGTCATCAGACAACTCCGCGACTGGTGATAGTGAGCTTGAAAACGAAGAAGAAAGGAAGAGGAAAAGGAAGTTCATGGCAAAGGCTGCCTTGGTGGTCAACCCAGCTCGACATGTTGATGAGATCTTTGGACGGAAAATCGTTGCGTAGAAGATCCGCCTAGGTGGCCTCATAGGACAAGATAACAACAACCAGAAAACTTGTCAGAGTAGCGTATTGCCCCGCAAGACGCCCCGCAGTGGGCAATCCGCGTTGTTCCGCAGTGCTTAAAACTTGGTAACAGCGTTAAACCAGTATTAGAGATTAAGAGAGTTTGACCAAGGAAGCTTGACCGTCATACCGCCCAAAATGCTGTTGATAATCTATTGGAAATCTTTAGTTGACGCACTTGCTGACTATCAACTAATAGCCATGCGAATGCATATATAGAGAATGTCTGGTTGTCTTGACTTCTATGCACAAATAACCATTCTTTGGAAAAAATGTGTTCTGTGCAAAAAATGCAGTAGAATAGCAGCAGAATTTCACTGTTTTTAAAGAGGACTTTCTCAGCTTTTGAAGTGGATTTAGGTGGCTTCAAAAGTTCACCTTAGAAACCCATCAGCATACTACCAGGAATCCTGCCTGATACCTGATACCTGATACCTGATTGACGTGCTGCTAAACCATTTATTGGGTGACCGATTGTGTGAGTTGGAGAGTTGCATTTTTTATTACTCATAAAACAATGGCCGTCTCATTTGAAGAAAACCAATTTTTTTGCATCAAGAACATCAATAGTTCATTGTTGAAGAAGTCTTAACTTCTATCGAGGAAATAGAACAATTAGAACTTACATTTATTTCACGGCACGTAATAAAAATGGGAAAGCCAAAGTCTCTTCACTTCACACTGTCACCGCAAGACTTTTAATCATGCAGACAAAAAAATGAAATCAATGATTACAATTGGTGCAAAATCTAGTTAGTATGCTGGTGGCCGTCGATTGAGTGTCTTTTCGGCTCAAAGAGTTAAAAATGATTTTGGCGGATTTTCGCATGAAATAGCGTTTACTCGAAGTTTATTTTGTTAATTTCAAGTCGGTGTGGCTAAAGCTGTTTTCCACAATGAACTACAACATAAATATAACTTATTAGCTTGCCTCAAAGTTAAAACGCTGTTTCATGGGAAGTTCCTTTCGGTTTTGACTTGTTGTTGGTGAGTAAGAAAAAAATCAAGATTATATCAGTTTTTTT
The DNA here is from genome assembly GCF_036669935.1 of Montipora foliosa. NCBI lineage: Eukaryota > Metazoa > Cnidaria > Anthozoa > Scleractinia > Acroporidae > Montipora > Montipora foliosa. Next base: position 24,711,639 of record NC_090877.1, on the reverse strand, counting down.
TTATTCAAAGTTTTCAGTAGTTCCATTTACCCTGTCACTTATGTCCAATACTCTTGATATTGTGTCAGTTCACTGTTATTTTCAAGGAGTAGATTTAACTCCAAAAAGGGAGTAAAAAAAAAAAAGGTACAAAACGACTCCATTTTTGGAGTAAAATTCACTCCGGTATTGCTTACTCCGCACTTACTATTGCTTTTGGAGTAAAATTTACTCCTATATCTTTTACTCTTTTGTCGGGGTAAAATTTACTCCTGTATTGTTTACCCCTCCTCTGGTGTAAAATTCACTCCAATATAAAAGTAAATTTTATCCTTCTATTGGAGTGAATTGAACTCTTTAAATGGAGTTCAATTTACCCTCGACAGAGTTAAATTAACTCCAAAACTGGGGTGAGACAAAAAGGTACAAAACCACTTCTTTTCAAGAGTAAAATTTACCCTCTTAAACTTTACTCCCCTTGTCAGAGTAATATTTACTCTTTCTACAGAACACATTCACCCTCAATAGATCTCCTGTACCTTCATTTACAGTCAGATTTCTCATAACCATAAAAAGTTCATTTTTTTAATATTATGTAAAGAAAACATCAGGTTTACAATGAAGCATCTAATACTGGTAATTTTAATCATAAGATTGCAAAGAATGCACATGATAAATACAATGTATACACATACAAATACATCGCAAAAGTCAAAGCTATCTTTATTCTAATTATTCAGGCAATAATAAAATGGCAATCAGCTGAATGTGTTCTTGCCTTAAACAAAGATAAATTGAGTGGTATGTGTTTTGATTACAGATTGCAACAATGGCCGCAAAATCTAACTTCAATTACAAAAACTAAAGCATACAACATACCGGTACTTGGATAAATGTGACTCAGTATAACAAAATGGGTTTTATGTACATGTAATACAAGTCAGTTCTTACAGAAAGAAGTGAAACGTAAAAAAAAATGGAACATGCCTTGTTAACTGATGCAAAAATTTTGCCAACATTGAACTTTACCAATTTGTTCACTTTTTCTCCAACAGAATTGTTTCCAAAAGGAAAAAATTCAGAACTTAAGTTGATAATTTACATTAAGAAAAAAGTAAAAACTTTTTGTTTCCAAAAAGAAGAAAAAAACCCTAAGATTAAGCTGATAATTAAGTATGCTCCCATCAAAATAATTATAGCAAACGAAAGTTCTAACAAAACCTTGCTTTCTGCCACAAGGTAAATGTCTCTGGTTCAATTAGTGTGCCAGAAGCTAGCAACAATCCTTGCAAATGCTGCTTTTAGAACCTCTCCATTGATTGACTCATCATCCTTAAAAGTAATAAAAGAGAATAATGATTAGTATAACCCCTTCCAAAATTAAGATCATTCCACAATATTCTAATAGGAAGAGAGCACAAATCTAATACATCCCTAATCCTGAGAAACAAAAGACACTAGCCACCCATTTTGGTGTACCAAATAAATGGAATCACATGAAATATGGGTACTTGCATGAGATTATATCTGTAACAATTTTCGTGATTCATTGAGTAACTCAGTTTACTATCAAATTAATTTTGTCATAATGATAAAAGTACACATATAGTGGTGGAACTCATGGAACAAATCTTGAAAATATATTGCCAGATGCTTTCTTTGTCTTCAACACTTTTCCAAAAAAAATTCCGTGTGATGAGGTATTTACATATAACAGTATTTCAATTTTTAAACTGAAAGCAGATCTTGGGTGAGACAATGGATAAATAAAACTGCAGCATCATCTTCCACTAATCGCTAGGCATTATTAGTCTATACCTACACAGGCCTGTAACTCAGACAGTGCTTTATAATTATTTTATTGCAGTGACTGTCAAGAATTAGTTGTTAAAGTGTAATTTACGTGAGTTATTTGTAAATATATATATATGCATCACTTGTTTAAAAGCAACAATCAGCTTCTAAGTCTTTCGGACTTTCAGCTGTTTGACTGCATTACAGCTTTTTTACAGAAACATGCCTCAAAGGAATTTTTTCATGGCACCAACCTTTTCTTTTATCTGGGGCTTCCTCCAACTCCTCTTCCATAGATGATACATGTAGTGGTATGTACTGTATGTTGCAAGAAGAAGGCATCCTCTTGGCTTGCCTCAGCACTTTCTGTAACCAACTCTCTGCCCAAACTTCCCAGCAATCTTTTAATGAACCAATTCCCAGCTGTCCCCACCTCCAATTTGCACTGTAAATCAACAAACAAATATAGTGAAAAGTTTCAGTTTTCCTGGAAAAAAATAATTCAACCAAAAATTATTACTGCTACTTACAGATAAAAGATGTCATAAGAATTTCATCCAGATAACAACACTCAATATCACATGTCTAAAAAAAAAATGCTGGTAATAATAAAGCTGATTATTTCTAAGGTGTATGACAACTGCGGACTGCCTACAAATAGCGATTTTAAACACCCATTTTAACTAAAACGTTTAGCTTTCAATAACTGTGAGTTACGGTTAGTTTGGGGTCTGCACTCTACAAGTGTCAGACAATGTCACTTCGGTTATAATGTAAGTGTTTGAAAAGCAGACTCGTCAAACTTTGGCTCTCTTTTCTTTAAACGCCAATAATAACAATCTCATGCAGGCATTAACATACTATTTGCATTGAATACTATAGTTTAAATGACAGCTGAAGCTTTCTGCTTTCTGTCATCATGTCATTTGCGGTGAGAGCACTCTAATAGTCCAGTCAAATTAGCTCGAAAAATGGGATAACCCTCAACTAATTGCAACAAAAGGTTTTTCAACGGATAACTAAAGAGAAATTATCCCTCTATAACATACTAAAAGTCCCAGAGAATCAAAGTCCGGGAAAGTGCCTAAAATTGCAATTGATTTCGACCCATTGACAACCAAAAATTTCCAACATGGAAACGAGGCTACAGTAAGGTTTTTGACTAAGTCGCCAGAATTTATTACTTTTTGTGGGAATATCAACCCCAAATCATCAGAAATGAAAGACCAGATACCAATTTAAACAACAGGTGTATTAGTTTATTTCAATTCATTCTCGATCGTGTAATTTTGCACAATCCTGCAAATACATATACATAGATAAAAAAAATTGATACTGCATTCTTTGAAAAAAAACTTTTTGTTTTCATTTACTTTAAGAATTACTTTCAAATATAACTTAATGTCAATTCAAATAATAACTGTAACACTTAAGTATTCAAAAATTTACAATTTAGCGAAGGGAAAAACCCTAGTTTATCAAGATTCAATTAGTGCGTGAATTTGTCTATTTGTGTACCGCCACTTAAGAGTGCGTGTTGGTTCGTCTCGCCAGTGTCTGGATTGGATTTTGCCGTAAGGCCAGCGTACATTCCTCCTGTTCTATTGGAAAACAATTCTTTTGATTCAGTTAATAGATGCTAGGTGCTTCTAAAGTTATATCAAGGTAAGCTTAATGCTGATTCAATTTTAAGAGAATCTTTAAACAATCAGTGCTGATCACCTACATATGAGGAATTGCCGTGAAATTAGATTCTGTTTCATGATCAGCCCTTCGAGGCGTGTGAAAGAAATCTTCCCCTAGATATCGCAGAATTCATTCTTTCTAGTTTAATAGAAATCCAATGCTCATATCTAACTACTGCTTCGAAGTAGAAGAGTTTCTTTTTGAAAGCCTATTGTGCTGGCACGATCTTTGCTGACGCTGCTCAAATACATTTTGAAATATGCTAATCAAACTTGCTTCGTAGCATAGTGAGAAAGATAAAATTGTTATAACAATTTAACTATAATTTAACGTTTTTTTCTTTTCATTTCTATATTGCTTAGGTTGTTATTTGGAGTTTTACTCCTTCAGTGTGTTCTTATGGATGGAGCGCCTCTAGTTTGCGCGATTTGCGGAGTTGCAGGCTCAGCACACGAATTTTCCACAATTGGAACAAAGGGAAGTGAAGGTATAAATCGCACCAGCGACTTCAGAAATGATTCAATTAGTGTTGCTCCTGGACAGCATGTACACCCTAATTGTCGTCGAGATTACTACCACCCCACCAATATATCCAAGGATAACAGAAGCCGCGAAAATGCGGGTTCTCAATCTGCAACTATTCAACGCAAAAGAAGTGCAGACCAGACATTCGATTACAAAAGCGATTGTTATTTTTGCGGCAATAAAGTAGATGTTAAATCTATAGACGTATGTAGAGTGATGACTCTAGAGACTCAAGAAACCGTTTTGAATAAGTGCAACGCAAGGCGTGACAGATGGGCAGAGGTAGTAAAAGCAAGAATTTTACACGTACATGATCTCCCTGCCGCTGAAGCAGTCTATCATAAGATATGCAATTCCAATTTTCGTACAGATAAACAGGTTCCTGCGTCTTATGCTACGACCCAGCTTTAAAATAAGAAAGGAAAACGAGGTCGTCCCCAGAATGAGGAGAAAAACAAAGCCTTTTACATGGTCACAGAATATCTGCTGAAACATTCTGATGAGCAAATCACAGTGCAAGATCTGGTAGCTAAGATGAACGAGTACTCAGGGGATTCCGACTGCACAGCTTATAGCCAGACTTACATAAAAGCCTGCCTCCAGAAGCATTTTGGAGAGGAATTGGTTATCACATTCAGTGATGGAAAACCCAATGTTGTAACATTTAGGAAGACTGCTGCGGCGATTCTTAACGAGTTTCACGAGATGGAAAAAGACGCCCCTGATGTCGAAACAGAAAAGATGAATATAATCCGAACAGCTGCTGCGCTGCGCCATGTGGTCAATGTTAAGCGAAGCCTCCAAGATTGAGCCCTCTGGAGTTACGAAGTACGTATTGGATGGAGACGCACTTCTCCATCGTCTATCGTGGCCACACGGAACCACGTTTAAAGAAGTATATGAAACTTACAGTGGTTACGTCTTGCAAAAGTATGGAAAAGCAACAACTATCGTGTTTGACGGGTACGACGTAGTCTCTACGAAGTCTATGACGCAAGAAAGAAAAACTGCGGGAAAAGTTGGCTACCACTGTCTCCTTCACAGATGATATGACGATACCCATGAAAAAGGACATTTTTTTTGCAAACAAGAAAAATAAGCAAGCATTTGTTACTCAGTTGGCCTCCTTCTTGCAGAAACAAGGCTTTGAGACCCTCAACGCGGATGGAGACGCGGACGTTCTCATTGTTAAGACCGCAGCCAACACGGAAGATACAATTCTGGTAGGGGATGACACTGACCTCCTAATACTTCTGGCTCACTACGTGCGGATGGACGCACATCGCCTTTACATGGGACCAGAACCCAAGGCAAGTTCCAAAAAAAGACGAGTCTGGTACATTAATGAAATCAAAAAAGACCTCGGAGAAGACGTATGCCGGCATCTTTTTTTTTCATCTTTTTTTTTTTCTACGCCCTACTTGGATGCGACACCACATCCAGCACATACGGAATAGGAAAGGGCGCGTCACTGAAGAAGTTTGAGAACTCAGAGCACTTCCGTCAGCAAACCTGGCATCGACTGTAGATGAAGTGAAAACTGCAGGTGAAAATGCCCTAGTGTGCTTATATGGAGGAAAGGCGGGACAGACGCTTGGCCAGCTGCGGTACCAGCGCTACTTGGAAAAGCTAGCTTGTAAATCCAAGTCAATACAGCCTCAGAGTTTACCACCTACTTCTTCAGCGGTGAAGTACCACAGTCTGCGAGTCTACCTTCAAATAAGAGAATGGAAAGATAGCACAGAGGACATAAATTACGCGGAATGGGGATGGAGGTCAGCAGCGGAACAACTGACACCAATCATGACAGATCTCGCACCCGCACCACAGTCTCTTCTCCAGATAATGAGATGTAATTGTTCACAAGACTGCAGCACCCGCCGTTGCTCCTGTCGCAAAAATGATCTACCGTGTAATCCTGCTTGTGGTCAGTGCAAAGGGTCTGCTTGTACCAACGCACCCAAGCAAATCCCTGACGATGAAGATTCTGATTCCGACTCTGGTTGAACAAATTAGCTCTGAAAGGCGGTTAAAGCGGAGTACAAAGTAAGATACCCCTCACCTGCTTTGCTATCGAGTGGCAGTCATCGGTCTGTATAAGATTTGAAATTATAGACTTTTGTTAGGAGCCCATGGGACCAATGTCAAACGTTCCATTGACGGGACTTTCTTTTCTGCACCAACAAAGCAGAATGTTTAGATTAACACATATTGTGACCTCTATAACTGTTTAGAAACTAAAGATTGATTGCGGGATCGACTTTAGAGGAAAAGGCTTTCTAGTCGTACAAGCAATGTAGCTGGATTATGATCTGGTTTAAATTGATAAATAGAGCGTAATCAATGTGACAATTCTTATCCAGTTGTACGAATAGCACGATTTTAACTTAAACAACAATCCGGCGGCTTACCCGGCCCAAAATTGTTACTGTATTGAGACAATAAAATAGTAGCCGTTATATAACTTGGGTACCCTGTGATTTTTCATATAAGCTTTGTATGGGAATTTTCTTTTCCGTTTTTCGGGGCCTTCCCGAACTCCGATTCTTTGGGACTTTTGATATGTTGTTAAGGACATCCGAATGAGCCATAATCCGTTGAAAAACCTTTTGTTGCAATTTGTTGAGGGTCTGACCCCAATTTGACTGGACTATAATACCAAATCATTTGCTTAACCATTTGATCTAAAGCTTCATTATTCTTGTGAAATACATACCATTTTGTTAAAGCACTTAAGCCAAATTAAATATCCTTGCCTGACAAATTTGGGACTTGAAGGTGCATGTAAAAGGTTTGAATTCTACATAAGCTTACATTAAATTGTCATTTTTGAAGACAATAAGGCCCGACTCAGACGCCATACTTTTCATGAGCCGAACTTAATACATGAAAAGTTCGACGTTTGAATCAATTAAGAACGGCTATTTTAACTTGGAATGGCTCAGGCGTTCTTTTCGCCTGGCCTAGACGGGAATTCTGCTTTAGCATGGCCGTGGATCGGCTTTGATTTCAGACGTCGAACGTTTCATGTGCCGAACTTCATGATCATGCATAAACCATGTTTTGCCTTCTACATGAAAATCGCTGACAAAATCAATTGGTTTTCTTGGTAATGGCTTTGGAACTGCTGTGGAGGGTCCAGTTAAGTTCGACTTCTGAATCAACAGGCGTACTTTTGTTAATTTGTGTCGGTCGAACTCGAATTAAGTTCGGCTCATGAAAAGTACGCAGTGTGTGAATCGGGCCTAAGGCATCAAATATTATCTGCTCATAGTTCAGTTAACGCTTACCTTTTTGCTTGAGTTGTTGTAAGCATTTCCTTGCTTTGGATCAGCATTTAAAGAGTAAACAAACGAAAAACTCGTCAGCACAAATTGTGATCGTTGATTCAAACTTGAGTAAAACCGCCGAAAGACCCGCCGAAATCAGTAAAGGGCTGCACCGGTGACTGCTGACCAAAACGGCTCACTAGTTTCCAGTCTGTTCTCTAGTGTGTTATCCAATATGGCGGAAATGATGGCGGAGGATAACGATCTTTCTTTCTTACCGCGTCGTTCAATTAAAAACGAAAAAACCAGCAAGATTCAGAGCGGCCTCATCGTATTAACCCCCACTAAAATGTGGCAAGATACCGGCCTTCATTAAAAGGATTTTAATCCTGTAAAACTGTTGACTTGGAGGGGAGTATACTTTACCGCTCTTAATTAGTGGAGTACTAAATAAGAGGCGTACTTTACTGCGTTTAGTTTTACTCCACTTTTTCACTCCAACTCCTCGAAAACAAAGAATTAATCGGTGGATTTCAAAAAAATAAAACAACCCCAATTCCACATCTTAGAATGGATAAACTTAAATTTACTCTACAAAAATACATAGGAGTAAAATCCTCTTCTACTTTTTTTCTCAGAAAGTAAGTGGGGTAGACTTTACTCAGTATCCCGATAAATAGGAGTAAAATTAACTCCAGCATATTATATTACTCTGTAGGGAGAGTAAAATTTACTCTAGCAAAGTCATTGCCTTTGAGTATTAAACTAGTAAGAGTAAAAATTACTCTTGGTGGAGTTAAATTAACTCCTCTTAGGAGTACATTTTACTCCGCTTTATTTTACTCCACTTTTTCACTCCAGCACTGGAGTGAAATTGACTCTTTGAAAATAACAGTGTTACATGGATACTTCCAAGAGAGGTGTCATGATTGTTTGTCATAAATTAACTTAACTAATTCTACGGTGACAGTGATTTTACTTGTTATGCAACAAAGTTGTTGATAACACGGCGCTTGTTGTGCGTGTAGTGTAAGTATTACAGGTATAAATAAATTGAAGCCTTGAGAGAAGTGAAGCACTGGAATTGAAAAAAATTAATTCTCATCCTTCGATTTATTTATACCCTTTTACATTTACATTTTGGATGTATACTACCACTTAAAAATGCGCAACAAAATCGATTCCTAGAGATATTACAGAATGTAAGGTGTGAGATTCTTGGTTTTGCCAAGAGTGAATTCCTTTGAATAAAAAATGGAAAAACACAGTTTTTCGTCGTATCTGCATTTCAGTCTGTCTCTCATATGGCATAACACGGGGGTGGATGGCAAATTAATTTGACTACGGTGGTTTCAGAAATGCCACTCTAGACATATTTCAGATATTTGAAAAACATTTCAATTGAGACTCAAGTACATTTATGATGGACAGTTCTTTGAGTTGAACGGTGTCTTTGTTACGGCTAGAAAAATTCAGAAGTTTCCGTCCTACCGTCATGATTAAGGAAAAGTAGTCCAGAGATCTGAGTTTTCAATTCAGCGCTTCAAGCCAACAGCTATAAATACACCCCAAGACATCTTTGGCTACACCTTTGCTAAATCTTTGACTTGAATCTCAAACATGTTTGACTACACCTTTGTCAAATCTTTAACCTGAATCTCAGACATGTTTGACCACGCCTTTGTCAAACCTTTGAACTGAATCTCAGACATCTTTGACAACACTTTTGCCTAGTCTTTGAATTGAAGTTGAGACATCTTTGACGACACCTTTGTGATGGTAACAAAGGGTTGTCAAATAATACCTTTGGCGCTTGTCAAAGGTTGGGTGTAAAACTGTAGTAAAAACGGCCTTTACCACCTGAGACCCCCCTGCAAAGGTAAGCGCAAAGATAATATTTGACGCGCGTCAAAGGCATGTAAAGCTGTAACAAACGCGGTCTATATCGCGCCTTTGACAAGACATTTGACGCTATGTAAATCCAATTTTTCGTCCCGTGAAAAGATAAGGAAACAAATTATAACTTAAGGAAAACATCTGTAAAGCGCCCAGCAGTTAATACTGAAAGGTTGAAAAACTCGTCTGTAAATAGACTAATTTTTAAATATAGTATTTAGGTTGCAAGATTATTGATGTTATTTTTATTAATATAGCTATAGCTGTAATTTCTTAAATTTGATATATTTGTAACTCGAGATATGTTCTTTTTTCTTTTTTCTTGGGTTTTAGATTATTATTTATTTATTTATTTTAATCAGTGCCTACAGGGCAACAACTGAAAAGCTCGCTGCAAAAAATCGATCAGACCATGGCCTGTATGGGTGACCTTTTGTCGCGCATATATGACATCCTAATTTCCCGCTCAGTTGTCACTTATCAACATTGCCCAAATCGATTTCTGATAAAACTGGGTCGAAAAAAAATGTTGATCTCTCTCCAAAGTCCTTGGGGTTTTTTTTTTTGGACGTCGAATAAGTTTCCGCCATACATTTTCTTGCAATGTTTGCCCTCTGGCGACCCCCAGAACCCTTTGCGTAATAAAGCGTGGATCCGACTACCGGGCAACTCGTTCATTGGGGCCGTCTCTTAAAGAAAACAGCCAAATGCTTATAGCTTGTACAAGTTTCGATAACTTGTTTACAGGACAAGACGGTGTCATGTACCAAAACTCGTGTCAGAGCGAAGGAAATCTGGTAACGGCCGGCATCTATTCGCTGCTAATACCCACCAGGGAGGAAGAAATTCAACAGGTCAGTTGCAATGCATAAATGATTTAGTCTACTTACACATTTTCTAAGTGATATTATAATAGCGTGCATTTTTAAAGTGAGCTTTTGGGTGAACACTAATGACGAGTTCGAGCTTTTCGATACCCTCGGATAGTACATAAAACAATCAGACAACCTTTTAGTTTTCTAGCGTTATGTTACCGCTGATAAATAGCAAGTGGAGGAAAACATTGACAACTGCTCGGAAATTTGTTAACTTACTTTGAGCAAGAAATACAATTGAGGATCATTAGTTTGAGAAACATTGTACGAATGGCTGGTTTTCCTCAGAAGATCAAAATGATGGTTTGTTCTTCAAACTCCCTGTAAAAAGTTGTTCTCTCATTTCATCAGTATCTCAGTGAATTAACCTTTTCGCGATATAATGCCGATCACTATTGCTCTAACGAGTTTGTGATCCCTGAAGGAGATGTACGACGATTAGCAGTTTAACTTCAAAGGACGACAGGAATCCTTTAAAGTTCTTCAGTTTCAACAACTACATACATTTCCGACAAAAGCCATTGCTCCTCGATATCAATCAGCCGGTTACTCAGTTGTGGCATTTTACTTGGCGAAGGTATGGGATTAAAACCAGAAAACCCGTCAAGGCAACTCTTATTTCTCTAACAGATCCTTCGTGAGATGGATAGCTGTCTGAGTTCATCTTCTCTTGCAACTTCACCGGTGGAAACCTCGACGCATCCTTCCCAAAATCAACTTCTAGACATGACCATAGGAAAGAAAAACTGCCGCTTTCCAGAGACAGGAATAACGATGGGAACGTGTACTGTTGCACAGTCGGCGTCTTTTCCAGCTCTAAATCTAAGACACCAGTTGCCACAGGTAACTATGCTTGCAACAACGCCGTCTTCTGTCCACACGACATCGAACGATGATGCAGCATATGGATGTAATTTCAGTACACATGCACAAACAGTCCAACCTGTTTCCGATAACAAAGAACTGGAACTACATCATGCCTTTCTCTGTGATTTCCCTGGCTGTAAAAAGCGTTGTTACACCAAAAGCTCTCATCTCGGAACTGACAGGCGGATTTATACGGGTAAAAAACATTTCCTGTGTCCTTGGGAAAACTGTGGGTGGTGTTTCCGACGTTCAGATGAACTCAAGCGCCACTATCGAAGACATACTGGAGAAAAGCCGTACGTATGTCCTCTTTGTGGAAGATCTTTTAGTCGTTCAGATCACCGATCTTCTCATATCAAAAAAATACACCCATTAATGTAGAGAACCCGTGTGGCGTTTGCAATTTCTCGTAACACTCTTAGTGGTCTGATACATTTGTCCGGCGGAGTCGACCGTCATTTTTGTGCAGCAATACCTAAATCAAGCCGTGCGCACGTTCCTATTTTTCCAATTAACATCAAGTAATTGGTAGACGTGATATAACAAATTTGTACTTTTATTTATATTTCGGACCAACTTTTTTAATTTTAACAGCGTGATAAGTGAGTTAAACTGTACATAGCATATGCATCTATATCAGTGGTATATAAAATACACAAGCGTTCTTTTAAAGAAGAAAACATATTCATGTCGATTTTTGCGTCCAGTTGGTTGGCATGCAAGGATCTTTGTCAATGATGCTAATTTGGCGTAAGGAGCAGGTTAAATAAAGTTATCATTCCTTTAATGATATTACCTGTTTACATTCTCTATTCGCTACAGTTATTTTACCTTTGTTTAATCGAGGAGATTTATTTTTTCAGTTAAAGCTGACCAAAAGAACAAATGACAGTACCAAATCTGATATCTAGCAGGGCTGCAAGAGTTCGGTGTATCTCATGTTTGTCACCGCTGCTTGTGTGTTGTTCCTTCAAAAGCTGAGATGACGAAAGTAAAAAAAAAGTACTATATTTATAGTGTCTATCTCAAACAGTGAAAGAACGCCCCTGTGCTTTTAGCATTCTACTTAAAAGCATTGTATAACCATCACGCATCATACAAATTAACTGCCAGAAATTTGCAATTGCTATGTATTCCCATGCAATCCACCTGAGCATTAGCCTGAGCCTTAAAAGTGGAAACTCTTCGTTGGATGGATTACATAGAAATATGCAGTACTTCAACTTGCACTCTGATAGTTAAGTCTATTGGAATGCAATCTTTTGAATGAACTTATCCCTCCTTCCCACAGTGTATTATAAAAATTAGTCATGATGAACATTTTTTTGTTGGGAAGATTTTGCACTATTACATCGCCGGATCTGGGTTAGTAAAATAATAGCAAATACTACATAAAAGAATCAAAGCATGTTGACTGATCACTCAAATAGCTTCCTCCGTGTCACCCTGTCATTTCGCTTGAAATACGAGAGCCAAAACAATACTCTACAACTTCAATTTTCAGTGATCCCATTACACACTTTTTATCACCGGAAACTTAATCCCTCTGTAAGCACTCGAGCCCTATTGTGATACGGCTTTCATCTCGTCAGAGCAGTCTCCTTTTAACACTAAAATTTGTCCGTAATAATGCTAGGCTAGACTCAATAATTTTATACGCTAACAGACGGTTTACTTTAAGAGTGATGCTCACAAACGCACAACAGTGTATGTTTTATAACGAGATTAGCAACCAAACGGACAGAAATGAAAACGGATAAGTCAGAGTTGCCGCATTACGGCACCAATGATCCATTTGCCGGGAAAGGTCTTGCGAATGTCGTAACACTTCCCCTCAATCCGCAAACGTTAGGTGATTAAGTTTAGCTCACATTTCCGTGTGGAAAACCTTCAGTTATTTTGCCGCCAAGTAAGTTGGGTCAAGTTGCTATTAGCGTTATTTTAAGAAACGATCAAACAAAATGCCGAGATGCTTCACCTGACCAAGATGAATTAGCCCCCCTCACAAGGGTCTCAGTCATAGTTTAAAATAATAGCCGCCTTTTCAACTTAATATACGGTGCTCTTTTTGAGCTTCAACTTCCCAAGTTTTGTACAACAATCATTCTTTTAAGACCGAAATAATGCAATATAATACGAAACACCAGACAATGTTAATTATAGCCTTAAGTACGACTGAGACATAATTTAGCAGAAACTGCCAGTGTAATCTCCTTTTTAACAATAAGATCTATTTTACAAATTTTAACAAAAGACAAATTATCACAGAAAGAAAATAAGATTACCCCTGTCAATAATAATTCTCATTAACATTACGGTTTTCATGTCTAGTGTTCGGAAGTTTGTGAGAACAACTAAGAAGAAGAAAGAAACATATTGCTTTGTTTCTTCTGCTGCTCGATCCTTATAAAAAACCGTTCTGTCGGTTATATTTCACTTGTGCCACAGATCCCATAACCGGGAGAATCGCATTAAACTTGAATCGGAGTCTTTGTAAGTTAAATGTCGTGGTGAAATTAATTAAAGTTCCGTATGGGAAGGGTAAATTGAGGATATGTGTGGGCTTAAATTTCAAGTCCTGCCACAATTTCTGCCAGTTAGGGACGTTAGGCAGCTTGATTACACACAAGGGACAAAATGAGCAAAAAAATGTTGATATTATAAGCTTGATTGAATGCAAGTGGTTAGTTCTTTCCAGGAATACTCAGCGTTTCAAAAAGTTGAAGTCGTTGCAACGAATTGGTCCGTGCTCAAGTTGCACCTGATCGGACCCTATTGTAACATAACGCTCTTACCAGTGGTTTTTTTCCACTTATGATTCTTCAGAAAACGCCGCTATTTCAAAACATTGAAACCTGAATTTGCGTATTACAAGGAATGAGCCGAGTGCCAAGTCACGTACAAATGCAAAGAAGTTCCTTGTGTTATTTACAGTTTTCACATTGTTTAACTCCGTTCGTGAATATGTTTCGCAATATACAAGTCTGGAAACAAAGCGAGCGACTGGCGAACATTCGATACCTCCGTGTTTGAGTCTGAAAAAAACTAATTTCTATTTCGGGAACCAATCGGAGCCTCCGAACATTACCCGAACTTTCTTGGCCTTTTAGAATCATCTACGTGCCTGAAAAACTGCGGAACAGAACATTAAATCAATCGCGATCTTTCTTGTTCATTTATTGTTTAGCTGTGGCGTTAGATTCAAACGTCTTTAAGTTTTTACTTAAAAAGATAATTGTGTCCGACATGACGTAACTAGATAAGGGTGAAAGGCAAGCCGCTCTTGTAACTTAGGCCCGTTTTAAACGTCGCATTTTACATGTGCTGACAGTCTAATGCAAATGAGCGAAAACATTAGATTTTTCTCATTTGCATTAGATTCGGCACATGCGACGTTTAAAAGCCCGTTTTAAACGTCGTTGAGCATACTTGATAACTTGGCCTTTTCTTGTTGCAGCGTGTCTCTTAATAGCCTCGGATAGCATTTGAGGGGCTAACGAATGCGCGGCAAACTTTGCATAAGAACACTGGCGATCGGGTTAAGTTACTGCTAAATCCACAGCTAACTTCAGGAAGCGCAGAGATTCACGCAAACCCACGCAAAAGTCAAGTAATCCTAGCACGCAATCAGGAAGAATTACGTTTTATGTAATTTACTGTTGTATGCCTTACGGGTATCTTAGCTAAATCCGTTCAATGAATGTGGTGCCAGAAATCGGATTCCTCTTTATATGCAAAGGGTTCTGGGGTCGCCAGGGGCACACATTGCAAGTCGCTGTAACAAAATGTATGGCGGAAAGTTATTTCGACCTCCAAAAAACTATTTTGGAGAAGGCTCAACGCTTTTCTCTATACAGTTTTATCAGAAATCGATTTAGGCAATGTTAATAAGTGGCAAGTGTAAGTTTTTGTTTTCATAACCGTGAAATATGAGATAATATTCATTCGGATTAACATTGCTCGTGTAAGGATCTGCGTCATGATCTCGAAATATGACAAAAAAGCCGCTGTTTTTTACGCGTTGAAACTTTTAGCTAAAACTTATGTACAACGGCGCTGGGAAAAAAAGGTTCAGCAGTAGGCGTTGCACCGTGTAACATAAGAAGTCGAAACTCATTCGGGAATCGAAATGTTGTTTACATCGCCTTAGCCGGTATCTGATTGGCTTACGTAGCGTAGTGTATCAAGACCGAGCGAGACCAGTTTCACGAAGCGGTGTTACACGGTGAAACTCCCGTTTTTATCACCACTACGATTGCTGCGACCGCTGCAGAAGTTCAAAAACGTTCCTCGACTCAGACCATGTTAAACGGTGCAAAAAATTGATTGAGAAAAAGCTAACGGTTTTTTCAGCCGCTACTATATTTCTACATACTCTATGAGAGTCCAATCACTTTAACGAAGTACGATGATTCTGCTCAAGCAAACTATTTCAATCTCCTTCTGCCTCGAGGTAGCTGTTTTAATGCTACTCTTCCTCAGAATACAGCGCGCAGTCTCTGTTTCGATAGATTTAGATAACACCGTGTGGAATTCATGTGCCCCAGCTGTTACATGTAAACAAACTTTTTCTTCTGTCAAACTGCCATCTACAAGTATTTATGTCACTGCAGCTAAGAAAATTTGTCAAGCTACACTATGACTTCGACCAATACATCTTCATATACTAGTTCTCTGTAGATCTGATCTTTAATTTTTTTTGGAGCAGGTCTTTTAGGTTTAAGTACTCACACAATTATACTCTCTTATGTACAAACGGTGTAGGACATTCAGAGGTTCTGTAACCTTGTACAAAATTATTTCAACAGACCTTTGTACTTACTCACGGAAACCTTGAATTGGTCACGATTACTTGTTCTAGCCCACGACAAAAACGTTATTGTTGTTCCTGGGCAAGTAAAATCTTAATATTTCAACATGAGCACTGAGAATCTTTTGCTTCCCTAGGTACCTTCGATCGTTGTCACAACCCCACAAAGCGCAATACATTTGATCGCCGTATCAGGCATATTTCCAAAATTATTTAAATTGCTGAATTTAGAAATAGGCCAGCCTATACAACGTAAATACAACTTAAAAGGTTTTATTGAGCTATTTCCTCCAGATTTATTCCGTATTTTGTAATATTTTGAGACCATTTCACAATAAACCTTACGCAAGCAAGGAAGTTAATCAGCTAATTTTATCTGATATTTCACGGTTATTCAAACAAAAACTTACACTTGTCACGTATCAACATTGCCCAAATCGATTTGTAATAAAACTCCGTCGAAAAAGGCATTGATCTCTCTCCAAAATCCTTTTTTTTTTTGGACGTCGAATAAGTTTCCGCCATACATTTTCTCACAGCGACTTGCAATGTTTGTCCTCTGGCGACCCCAGAACCCTTTGCGTATAAAGCATGAATCCGACCACCGGGCAACTCGTTCATGGGGCCCTCTGTTAAAGAAGACAGCCAAATGCTTATGGCTTGTACGAGTTTCGATAACTTGTTTAGAGGACAAGACGGTGTCATGTACCAAAATTCGTATCAGGGCGAAGGAAATCTGGTAACGGCCGACATCTATTCGCTGCTAATACCCACCAGGGAGGAAGAAATTCAACAGGTCAGTTGCAATGCATGAAAGATTTAGTCGACTTACACATTTTCTAAGTGATATTATAATAGCATGCATTTCTGATGTGAGCTTTTGAGTGAACACTAATGACGAGTTCGAGCTTTGTGATACCCTCGGACGGTACATAAAACAATCAGACAATATTTTAGTTTTCTAGCTTTATATTACCGCTGATAAATAGCAATTGGAGGAAAACATTGACAACTGCTCGGAAATCTATTAACTTACTTTGAGTAAGACATACAATTAAGGATCATGAGTTCTAGAGACATTGTATAAATTGCTGATTTTCCTCAGAGGATCAAAATGACGGTTTTGTTTTGCAAACTCCCTGAAAAAAGTAGTTCGCTCATTTCATATCTCAGTGAATTAACCTTTACGCGACATAAGGCCGAGCACTATTGCTCCAAAAATGCTAATCGTCTCTTACAAGTTTGTGAGCCCTGAAGGAGATGAATGGCCATTAGCAATTTAACTGTAAAGGATGACAGGGATCCTTTAAAGTTCTTCATGCAGTTTTAACAAGTATATACATTTCCGACAAGAGCCATTGCTCCCCGCGATATCAATCAGTCAAGGTATGGGATTAAAACCAGAAAAAATCATGATGTTGGATAAAACTAAAGGTAACCCTTATTTCTCTAAAAGATCCTTCGTGAGATGGATAGCTATCTGTGTTCATCTTCTCCTGCAACGTTACCGGTGGAAACCTCGTCTTATCTAGCTCTTCCCCAACCCAAGCTTCAAGAAATGACTATAGGAAAGAAAAACTGCCTCTTTCCAGAGACAGGAATGACAATGGGAACGTGCACTGTTGAAGAGTCGGCGTCTATTCCAGCTCTAAATCTAAAACACCAGTGGCCACAGGTAACTATGCTTGCAACAACGCCGTCTTCTGTCCACACAACATCGAACGATGATGCAGCATACAGATGTAATTTCAGTACACATGCACAAACAGTCCAACCTGTTTCCGATAACAAAGAACTGGAACTACATCATAACTTTCTCTGTGATTTCCCTGGCTGTAAAAAGCGTTGTTACACCAAAAGCTCTCATCTCGGAACTCACGAGCGGATTCATACTGGTGAAAAACCCTTCCTGTGTCCTTGGGAAAACTGTGGATGGTGTTTCCGACGTTTAGATGAACTCAAGCGCCACTATCGAAGACATACTGGAGAAAAGCCGTACGTATGTCCTCTTTGTGGAAGATCTTTTAGTCGTTCAGATCACCGATCTTCGCATATATAAAAAATACATCCATTAATGTAGAGAACCCGTGTGGCGTTTGCAATTTCTCGTAACGCTCTTAGTGGCCTGAAACATTTGCCCGCGGGGTCGACATTTTTGTGCAGCATGCAATACCCAAATCAATCCGCGCATTTTCCTTTTTTTCCAAATAACATTAAGTAGACGTGATATAACAAAGTTGTACTTTTATTTAAATTTCAAGCCAACTTCTTTAATTATAAGAACGTGATAAGTGAGTTAAATTGTAGCGGCATAGGATATGCATATATACATAAATAATATACGATCGTTCTTTTAAAGAAGAGAGCATATTCCTGTGAATTTTTGCGTCCACGTTGGTTGCAAGGATCTTTGTGAATGATGTTAATTTGGCCATTACCAGAAATTTAAGACAAAATGGCGGACGCCCAGACTCGACCCAGACCTTCCACTCTCTAAGAATGGCTGCCGATCGTTATAGAGAAATGTATGGAGAAAATTGAAGAAGTGGAAATTTCAGATCTAAAGTGGCATACACGACATTTGCCGACCTCTAAATGTAAAGTGTACGTACCATATCATTATTTACGGTAGTTTTGGTCTCTCGAAAGTTCGCCAACGTGCCGCCAACAACACATTTTACGAACGGCTGTTACAGATCCTTGAGCTCTTTAATTCTTTCAAAAAAGCTCAGAGCTGCCTACCTTCCCTCCACATTTTAGAGCATTTCGTTGATGTGAATCCTTGGTGCCGACCTCTCTAATCGTCGATCGATGTTCAAACTTTAAAACGTGATAAAAATTAGCCTTTATCCATTCCCCAAATTGCCGCCCAAATTGCGATAAAAGAGGTAAAAATACATCCATTTCTGCGATAAAAGCGGTACAAAACGCACCACTGCGCTTATTATTCCTAGTGAAAAGTGGGGTTTCTGTCTCCAGTTTGTTTTGATCGCCATCTTTACAGGTGGGTACTTCATATATGATTATTATTATACAGAATATCGCTGGCTAAGTGTACTGTGGGCCCTGATTTTTGAAAATTATTTTTACTCTGCCAAGTCACACGCATAGAACGAAGTTGTTTCTTCTCTCTAAAATCGTCATTCGAACAGGAGCCCAGACTCTAGTTTCCCCTTTTTCATTCTCCCTTGTATTGACAACCTCAAAAAAGAAATTAAATTGATTCAGATCCTTTGATAGAGTGTTATTTCAGTCCTTGTTTTTTTCTATGTACTGCTTTCTTTATGCCGCCATCTTGATAATTTGAAACCGCGTGCCAAATACTTCGCGGGCGCAAAATGTCGCCGATTTCTGGTAATGGCGTAAGGAGCCGGTTGAATAGTAGTTAAATAATACCTGTTTACATTCTCTATTCTCTACAGTTATTTTACCTTTGGGATAATATCCCTCTGCATCTGTTCAAGGAAACTTGACAGACGGAGAGATCGACTCCTCTGTCAGTTCCTAACATGCACAAAAGATCAGAAATGCATGAGGTCTTCCTTTTCCTCTGTTCCATTACTTTCTTTGAGAGTTCAACAGCTTATGACAAAGAGACTACTTCAGTCTTCATGATGTAACATCGTTTGAAAAGCAAAATAGATATCAAAACGTATTTTCTTTGTATCCGCCTTTATTTTATCACCTTCAAATGACCTTGAAATGTATGGGTTCAGAGAGACTGAGCTTGGCGATAAGTGATTTTTCTTCGAATTCCTCTTTTGTTTTTGCTTTTTGTTTTTCCCATGTATCGTGGACATGTTTGGAAAAACTCTTGGAGCCGTTTAGAAAGCCATTTGTGCATGAATGAAAGACCCTGACAAACGATATAGTAACTGACAACGCTTGATGACACAAATCAACTTCTGGTTAAAGATTATATACAAACACGAACTCGTACAAGAAGGTTTAAATTATTTATTACTGATAACAGCTCCTAGACTGGTGTTATTGGGCTTACTATTGACTCGAAAGGCTTCACCAATACACAACTGCAAATTTCTGACGGGATTCAGTGTTTTTTATGCCGAATTAGCTAAAGTTTTTTGAATCCCGGAGCACGTGTTCTAGCAGAATACACTGAATTCGTCTCAAGAGCAACGAGTACTTTGGGGAAAAAAAGACATCAGTGGTGAGCTTTAGGGAAATTTGTGAGACTTGCAAACATGTTTCTCCAAAGCAGCATTATTTTCTGATTTTATACACTATTTTTGTTTCATGGTGTACCCTTGCTCCTATGCCATTATTTATATTCACTATGCATAGTCCGAACGGTGTAGCGCGTTTGCGTTCGCGTCGAGACAGAGCTAAATTGCTCAAGACATGCCAAATGTTACATAAGAAAATGTACTAGAGCTGTTCACTTTCCTGAAAACACGTGGGATGTCAGTTACTGGTTGATGTTGAAGGAAGGAACTACGTGTTTGACAGTATTAGCCACAGTGAAAAGGCGTGCATTTTCTAGCGGTTAATGCACGAGGTTTGGCATAAATCGATCTTTATGAAATGTCCCAGATATATTGATACTGATTGTGAAAGCTGTTGTGCAGTTACACCTTGATTCTTAATTTCATTTAATATTATACATTTGGCCCAGTTGTTGTAACAAGCAGACAAGGAATTCAGCGGTTTATCAAAGACGAGAAGTTTGTTTACATACCCGATTCTTGACTGGCAGCCAGTTCTTCATGCAGAGGATAAGATGGCAGCGACGACTGTTTGTTCATATTTAAACTAATCTTTTATCATTCGTATCCAACCTGTCAGTCAGTATGAGCGATCCACGGTAAAAGTGTTTTTTTTTTTCCCCTTTTAATGTGTCATAAGTTTAAAGATATGACTGCACGCGAATTTAAGTCCATTAATGTTTTACATTGGTTGTGGAGTTCTGATAAATGCGCGTGGGCTCCGTGGCTAACCAAAGGTGCCATGTGATGATTGTACAATATGAAGAAAAATGATACAATAAGTTGCCTACGAGAACGCTCACATGCTTTGGAAACCAACCCATACATTTAGCCGGAATAGTAGAGAAAGAACTGCTGCTGGTTATCGTACAAGCATACCTTGTATTCATCACTGATCAACAGATGAGCTTCAGACCGATGATGCGAAGGCACGTAGCGTAAAATATTTCGCCTGTTGTGGAGGTGGCTGAACTTTTGAACATTCTCACCAAATAGTAACCGGTAGAGAATTTGTTGCACACACTAAGAATTGTAAAGGAGCTTTAACGCCTATTTTCGTTTCCTCTACGTCATTTTCTTTATTACTGAATACATAAACAGCCATCAACGATCACGTTTTAAATTTTTACATCAAGCACTGAAAAAAGAAAAAAAGATCTGCATGTAGTTTTGAAGGTAACGATATATCATATAAGTGACTAGCTGACGTGTAAGCCAATCGTGATGATATTAATCTACCGCAAAGCAAAGTCGTACAGCATTTTAGACTCGAAAAATAGAGTTAGAATTTTCGGTTCAAAAAATCTCTGTTTTGGGATTTAGCAGTTGTATTGGATTGAAAAAGGAGTTCCGTCAACTGTACTCCATCAAAGACAAACGGTATTTTAACTCCATAATAATAATAATAATAATAATAATAATAATAAATTTAAAAAAAATAAAGACTCCTAAGTCAGAGGCAGATCTTGTCAGTTTGTCACTTTGAGGACGAGAACACACGTGACAGTCTGGCTTGTAGACTGGGTACTAGTAATTGCGAGGTCATTGTTTTCAAGTGTCGGCTATTCTCGGTTTTCACATGACGTCACGACCGCCATATTGGTGCCCTAAACAAAGGAAACGCGGCCATGTTGGTGCCCCGACCAAATCCTCCGGGAATTTAACTCTATTATTATGCAAATGCTTCCTTTTGTTTTCGTTGAAAAACATGGCTGTTGATCACGTGAGTGAAAACCAGCAATTGCTTCTAGCGTTCGTTGTTTGCAAATAAATCTGCGGTCGTTTTCCCTGTTTTGAGAAATTTTGAAGAGTTTTCCGTCGCAAATTAGTTGTAAAGTAAGTTATTTGTGTTTCAAAATTGATCTGTCGTGCTGTTTCAGATTGGTTTTCTTTCTTTCATTTCGAAAATTAACTATCCTAGCCTGCCTTGTTTGTTCTTTGTTATTTCATCCAGGTGACGTCGCTGAGTGGAATCGATACGGGAGTTGTTTACTCTCGCAAGCCAACATATTTAGACTCGGCTTGTGTTTAGTGCGGATTGCAATGAAGCTAAGACGCTTTCGCAAGCCCACATTCATTGGCTCGAAATCCGTTGCGCACCACATACCTCACAAGTATCTCACAAGCTATCACAAACCAGTATTTATCGGCTTGAAATGTCGGTGTGGGTTACATCCCAAACTGAAAGAGTTATTGTATTCTAAAAAATAGTGGCATTGAATAAGAGTTTTGCACTCTCAAAGAATAGTATTTCGTACTCTTACTGTTGTCTGCTACTAGCCGCCAGCATGGGAACAACAATCAAACAATACCGGTCAAGGATCGGCTGTCACAACAATTTTGTGAAAGTCAAGGATGCATTTTCAGGTGTGCGAGGGCGATTTTGGAATACGATGCTTATGATGTTTTACTTAAATGTGTTTTACTTGCCAACATTAAAACAAGTTGTTGGACATTACAAGTCGTGTAATGAGGTGATGTTTTGGTTTGCACAAATGATGTACTACAATGTTTATATCCCATTGCTTATAAGGCAAGCAAATGATGTGGAGGAAAATCCCGGTCCTACAATATTTGATATCATTGATCCAACAACCACTGTGTCCGCTGACTCTAGTCAAGGAAGTGAAACAATCTTTGGTGTGAATGCTGGTAAAGTAATGTGTAGCAGTGTCACTTACTGCAGGCTGGTATTATAGGATCAAATACAAGATATTAGTTTTTGGACTAATTCTACTTTGAACAATATTTTGGTTATTGGAAATAATCTGTAGATGTTCTGTGAGAACAAATGACTATTTGCTGTTGACTGATGTTCCAGACATGGTTTCAATATTTGATAAAGTGTATTTATTGCAATATAGTGTATTAATGCCATTAGTTAACAAACAACAATTGTAATTCCGTTGAGAGTTTGAAAATACTCCAAGAAGTGAATTTCTAAGAGACATATGGACCAATGTTTGATGTCATGAACAAACTTCCAGTGAAAGACTCACTATACACCCTTTTAATAAGTCTAATATATGCCGTTTTCCGCTAATGACGTCGAACTCTTGCTTTCAAATTTTATTTAGAAATGTACAAAGGCCTAAATCTTTTCTGATTTATTTTCTTTTTTGAAGCCTTTGTACATTTCTGAATAAATTTTAAAAACACGAGTTTGACGTCATTAGCGGAAAACGGCATATATTAGACTTATTAAAAGGGTGTATATTGTAATGAATACACTTTATCAAATATTGAAACCATGTCTGGAACATCAGTTATCAGAAAATAGTCATTTGTTTGCACAGAACATGTTATAGAACTGTATAGATTATTTCCAGTAACCAAAATATTGTTCAAAGTAGAATTAGCCCACAAACTAAGATCTTGTATTTGGTGGTATATCATAGCAGTATGTGACATTGCTACACATTGCTTCCAGCATTCACACCAAAGGTTGCTTCATTTCCTTGACTAGAGTCAGCGGACACAGTGGTTGTTGGATCAATGATGTCAAACATTGTAGGACCTGGATTTTGCTCCACATCATCACCTGTATTTTTAGGTATTGCTAATGCTGTGTGTACCATCAAGCTTTATTACTGCTAC
>NC_090877.1:24665615-24678115 GCF_036669935.1 Montipora foliosa | reverse complement strand
TCCCTGAAGGAGATGTACGACGATTAGCAGTTCAACTGCAAAGGACGACAGGAATCCTTTCAAGTTCTTCAGTTTCAACAACTACATACATTTCCGACAAAAGCCATTGCTCCTCGATATCAATCAGCCGGTTACTCAGTTGTGGCATTTTACTTGGCGAAGGTATGGGATTAAAACCAGAAAACCCGTCAAGGTAACTCTTATTTCTCTAACAGATCCTTCGTGAGATGGATAGCTGTCTGAGTTCATCTTCTCTTGCAACGTCACCGGTGGAAACCTCATCGCATCTTCCCCAAAACAAACTTCTAGACATGACCATAGGAAAGAAAAACTGCCGCTTTCCAGAGACAGGAATAACGATGGGAACGTGTACTGTTGCAGAGTCGGCGTCTTTTCCAGCTCTAGATCTAAGACACCAGTTGCCACAGATAACTATGCTTGCAACAACGCCGTCTTCTGTCCACACGACATCGAACGATGATGCAGCATATGGATGTAATTTCAGTACACATGCACAAACAGTCCAACCTGTTTCCGATAACAAAGAACTGGAAGTACATCATGCCTTTCTCTGTGATTTCCCTGGCTGTAAAAAGCGTTGTTACACCAAAAGCTCTCATCTCGGAACTGACAGGCGGAGTTATACGGGTAAAAAACCTTTCCCGTGTCCTTGGGAAAACTGTGGGTGGTGTTTCCGACGTTCAGATGAACTTAAGCGCCACTATCGAAGACATACTGGAGAAAAGCCGTACGTATGTCCTCTTTGTGGAAGATCTTTTAGTCGTTCAGATCACCGATCTTCTCATATCAAAAAAATACATCCATTAATGTAGAGAACCCGTGTAGCGTTTGCAATTTCTCGTAACACTCTTAGTGGTCTGATACATTTGTCCGGGGGAGTCGACCGTCATTTTTGTGCAGCAATACCTAAATCAATCCGTGCGCACGTTCCTATTTTTCCAATTAACATCAAGTACTTGGTAGACATGATATAACAAATTTGTATTTACATTTCGGACCAACTTCTTTAATTTTAACAACCTGATAAGTGAGTTAAACTGTACATAGCATATGCATCTATATCAGTGGTATATATAATACACGAGCGTTCTTTTAAAGAAGAAAACATATTCATGTCGATTTTTGCGTCCACGTTGGTTGGCATGCAAGGATCTTTGTCAATGATGCTAATTTGGCGTAAGGAGCCGGTTAAATAAAGTTATCATTCCTTTAATGATATTACCTGTTTACATTCTCTATTTTCTACAGTTATTTTACCTTTGTTTAATCGAGGAGATTTATTTTTTCAGTTAAGGCTGACCAAAAGAACAAATGACAGTACCAAATCTGATATCTAGCAGGGCTGCAAGAGTTCGGTGTATCTCATGTTTTTCACCGCTGCTTGTGTGTTGTTCCTTCAAAAGCTGAGATGACGAAAGTAAAAACAAAAAGTACTATATTTATAGTGTCTATCTCAAACAGTGAAAGAACGCCCCTGTGCTTTTAGCATTCTACTTAAAAGCATTGTATAACCATCACGCATCATACAAATTAACTGCCAGAAATTTGGAAGTGCTATGTATTCCCATGCAATCCACCTGAGCATTAGCCTGAGCCTTAAAAGTGGAAACTCTTCGTTAGATGGATTACATAGAAATATGCAGTACTTCAACTTGCACTCTGATAGTTAAGTCTATTGGAATGCAATCTTTTGAATGAACTTATCCCTCCTTCTCACAGTGTATTATACAAATTAGTCATGATGAACATTTTTTTGTTGGGAAGATTTTGCACTATTACATCGCCGGATCTGGGTCAGTAAAATAATCGCAAATACTACATAAAAGAATCAAAGCATGTTGACCGATAACTCAAATAGCCTCCTCCGTGTCACCCTATCATTTCGCTTGAAATACGAGAGCCAAAACAATACTCTACAACTTCAATTTTCAGTGAAAATATTTGTTCATTGATCCCATTAACCACTTCATTTTTATCACCGGAAACTTAATCCCTCTGTAAGCACTCGAGCCCTATTGTGATACGGCTTTCATCTCGTCAGAGCAGTCTAACACAAACGCACAACAGTGTATGTTTTATAACGAGATTAGCAACCAAACGGACAGAAGTGAAAACGGATAAGTCAGAGTTGCCGCATTACGGCACCAATGATCCATTTGCCGGGAAAGGTCTTGCGAAGGTCGTAACGCTTCCCCTCAATCCGCAAACGTTAGGTGATTAAGTTTAGCTGACATTTCCGTGTGGAAAACCTACAGTTATTTTGCCGCCAAGTAAGTTGGGTCAAGTTGCTATTAGCGTTATTTTTAGAAACGATCAAACAAAATGCCGAGATGCTTCACCTGACCAAGATAAATTAGGCCCACTTACAAGGGTCTCAGTCATAGTTTAAAATAATAGCCACCTTTTCAACTAATATACGGTGCTCTTTTTGAGCTTCAACTTCCCAAGTTTTGTACAACAATCATTCTTTTAAGACCGAAATAATGCAATATAATACGAAACACCAGACAATGTAGATTATAGCCTTAAGTACGACTGAGACATAATTTAGCAGAAACTGCCAGTGTAATCTCCTTTTTAACAATAAGATCTATTTTACAAATTTTAACAAAAGACAAATTATCACAGAAAGAAAATAAGATTACCCCTGTCAATAATAATTCTCATTAACATTACGGTTTTCATGTCTAGTGTTCGGAAGTTTGTGAGAACAACTAAGAAGAAGAAAGAAACATATTGCTTTGTTTCTTCTGCTGCTCGATCCTTATACAAAACCGTTCTGTCGGTTATATTTCACTTGTGCCACAGATCCCATAACCGGGAGAATCGCATCAAACTTGAATCGGAATCTTTGTAAGTTAAATGTCGTGGTGAAATTAATTAAAGTTCCGTATGGGAAGGGTAAATTGAGGATATGTGTGGGCTTAAATTTCAAGTCCTGCCACAAGTTCTGCCAGTTAGGGACGTTAGGCAGCTTGATTACGCACAAGGGACAACATGAGCAAAAAAATGTTCATATTATATGCTTGATTGAATGCAAGTGGTTAGTTCTTTCCAGGAATACTCAGCGTTTCAAAAAGTTGAAGTCGTTGCAACGAATTGGTCCGTGCACAAGTTGCACCTGATCGAACCCTATTGTAACATAACGCTCTTACCAGTGGTTTTTTTCCACTCATGATTCTTCAGAAAACGCCGCTATTTTAAAACATTGAAACCTGAATTTGCGTATTACAAGGAATGAGCCGAGTGCCAAGTCACGTTCAAATGCAAAGAAGTTCCTTCTGTTATTTACAGTTTTCACATTGTTTAACACCGTTCGTGAATATGTTTCGCAATATACAAGTCTCGAAACAAAGCGAGCGACTGGCGAACATTCGATACCTCCGTGTTTGAGTCTGAAAAAAACTAATTTCTATTTCGGGAACCAATCGGAGCCTCCGAACATTACCCGAACTTTCTTGGCCTTCTAGAATCATCTACGTGCCTGAAAAACTGCGGAACAGAACATTAAATCAATCGCGATCTTTCTTGTTCATTTATTGTTTAGCTGTGGCCTTAGATTCAAACGTCTTTAAGTTTTTATTTAAAAAGATAATTGTGTGCGACATGACGTAACTAGATAAGGGTGAAAGGAAAGCCGCTCTTGTAACTTAGGCCCGTTTTAAACGTCGCATTTTACATGTGCTGAATCTAATGCAAATGAGCGAAAACAATAGATTTTTCTCATTTGCATTAGATTCGGCACATGCGACGTTTAAAAGCCCGTTTTAAACGTCGTTGAGCACACTTGATAACTTGGCCTTTGCTTGTTGCAGCGTGACTCTTAATAGCCTCGGAGAGCATTTGAGGGGCTAACGAATGCGCGGCAAACTTTGCATAAGAACACTGGCGATCGGTTTAAGTGACTGCTAAATCCACAGCTAACTTCAGGAAGCGCAGAGATTCACGCAAACCCACGTAAAAGTCAAGTCATCCTAGCACGCAATCAGGAAGAATTACGTTTTATGTAAGTTACTGTTGTATGCCTTATGGGTATGTTAGATAAATCCGTTCAATGAATGTGGTGCCAGAAATCTGATTCCTTTTTATATGCAAAGGGTTCTGGGGTCGCCAGGGGCACACATTGCAAGTCGCTTTAAGAAAATGTATGGCGGAAAGTTATTTCGACCTCCAAAAAAACTATTTTGGAGAGGGCTCAACGCTTTTCTCTATACAGTTTTATCAGAAATCGATTTAGCCAATGTTAATAAGTGGCAAGTGTAAGTTTTTGTTTTCATAACCGTGAAATATGAGATAATAGGGACTTTAAGCAAATCGCTACGGCTGGCGCTAATACGGCTGCCGGAATTAAATTTCTCCCAAAATGAAACACTGCGCATGTACGTCGGTTGCATCCAGCCGTAGTGTGTAATCTGACTACGTGAGTCGCGATGTTTTGCCGTAGTGGCTACTACGTCGGGTTTATTTCGCTTCTCTGGCCCTTTTCAACGGTCATCTCGGCATTTTAAGAATTCTGTTGGATACTATATCCTTTAAAGTCAATTAAGGCAAGGATTGTGTCAAGGTTGCCTCTCATAAGCTTGTAAATCCGTATTATGAACTTACGATAAGTTTTGGCAAAGGTGTTGGAATGGCGAAGTGAGTTCAGCACGCGGTTGTTTTTCTTCGGTTAAGTTTGCTTTGAGGATTTATATCTGGATACTATACGATGCTATTTTGCTTCTTTGATTATAGATACATGTGTCTTTTTCACTCGATATTTTTTGAGATATTTGTCTCTGAAATTGTATATTTCATCCATCAAATTGCTGTTATTGTACAAGGTGTATAGCATTTGCTTTTGCTCAGAAATAATCTGTTCGTCCTAGCATGACGAACAACGGCCATCGTCCTTTCAGTGAAGCCATTTGAAGGTAAGAAACTAAATAAAAGACATTTTAAACACCTTTAGCCCATGTTTCCTTGTATTTTGCTTTGCTAAACTTAAAATTTAGCAGACCACCGAGACGTAGTCTCCCCAGACCTTTTCAGCCACGGCAGCCGTAGTCGCACCATCCGTAGTGATTTGCTTAAACTCCCTAATATTCATTCGGATTAACCTTGCTCGTGTAAGGATCCGCGTCATGGTCTCGAAACACGTTGAAACTTTTAGCTAAAACTTATGTACAACGGCGCTGGAAAAAGAAGGTTCAGCAGCAGGCGTTGCACCGTGTAACATAAAAGGTCGAAACTCATTCGGGAATCGAAATGTTGTTTACATCGCCTTAGCCGGTATCTGATTGGCTTACGTAGCGTAGTGTATCAAGACCGAGCGAGACCAGTTTCACGAAGTGGTGTTACACGGTGAAACTCCCGTTTTTATCACCACTAAGATTGCTGCGACCGTTGCAGAAGTAGAAAGCGGTTCTACATTTCGCGAAACTTATCTAGCAACGGAAGTTCAAAAAAGTTCCACGACTCAGACCATGTTAAACAGTGCAAAAAATTGATTGAGAAAAAGCTAACGGTTTTTTCAGCCGCTACTATTTTTCTACAGACTCTATGAGAGTCCAATCACTTTAATGAAGTACGATGATTCTGCTCAAGCAAACTATTTCAATCTCCTTCTGCCTCGAGGTAGCTGTTTTAATGCTCCTCTTCCTCACAATACAGCGCGCAGTCTCTGTTTCGATAGATTTAGATAACACCGTGTGGAATTCATGTGCGCCAGCTGTTACATGTAAACAAACTTTTTCTTCTGTCAAACTGCCATCTACAAGTATCAATGTCACTGGAGCTAAGAAAACTTGTCAAGCTACACTATGACTTCGACCAATACATCTTCATATACTAGTTCTCTGTAGATCTGATCTTTGGAGCAGGTCTTTTAGGTTTTAGTACCCACACAATTATACTCTCCCATGTACAAACGGTGTAGGACATTCAGTGGTTCTGTAACCTTGTACAAAATTATTTCAAAAGACCTTTGTACTTACTCATGGAAACCTTGAATTGGTCACGATTGCTTGTTCTAGCCCACGACAAAAACGTTACTGTTGTTCCTGGGCAAGTAAAATCTTAATATTTCAACATGAGCACTGAGAATCTTTTGCTTCCCTAAGTACCTTCGATCGTTGTCACAACCCCACAAAGCGCAATACATTTGATCGCCGTATCAGGCATATTTCCAAAATTATTTGAATTGCTGAATTTAGAAATAGGCCAGCCTATACACACGTAAATACCACTTAAAAGGCTTTATTGAGCTATTTCCTCCAGATTTATTCCTTATTTTATAATATTTTGAGACCATTTCACAATAACCTTACGCAAGCAAGGAAGTTAATCAGCTAATTTTATCTCATATTTCACGGCTATTCAAACAAAAACTTACACTTCTCACGTATCAACATTGCCCAAATCGATTTGTAATAAAACTCCGTCGAAAAAGGCATTGATCTCTCTCCAAAATCCTTTTTTTTTGGACGTCGAGTAAGTTTCCGCCATACATTTTCTCACAGCGACTTGCAATGTTTGTCCTCTGGCGACCCCAGAACCCTTTGCGTATAAAGCATGAATCCGACTACCGGGCAACTGGTTCATGGGGCCCTCTCTTAAAGAAGACAGCCAAATGCTTATGGCTTGTACAAGTTTCGATAACTTGTTTAGAGGACAAGACGGTGTCATGTACCAAAATTCGTATCAGGGCGAAGGAAATCTGGAAACGGCCGGCATCTATTCGCTGCTAATACCCACTAGGGAGGAAGAAATTGAACAGGTCAGTTGCAATGCATGAATGATTTAGTCGACTTACGCATTTTCTAAGTGATATTATAATAGCGTGCATTTCTGATGTGAGCTTTTGAGTGAACACTAATGACGAGTTCGAGCTTTGTGATACTCTCGGACGGTACATAAAACAATCAGACAATATTTTAGTTTTCCAGCCTTATATTACCGCTGATAAATAGCAATTGGAGGAAAACATTGACAACTGCTCGGAAATCTATTAACTTACTTTGAGTAAGAAATACAATTAAGGATCATGAGTTCGAGAGACATTGTATAAATTGCTGATTTTCCTCAGAGGATCAAAATGACGGTTTGTTCTGCAAACTCCCTGAAAAAAATAGTTCGCTCATTTCATATCTCAATGAATTAACCTTTTCGCGACACAAAGCCGAGCACTATTGCTCTAAAAATGCTAAACTTCTCTTACAAGTTTGTGAGCCCTGAAGGAGATGTATGGCCATTAGCAATTTAACTGTAAAGGATGACAGGGATCCTTTAAAGTTCTTCATACAGTTTTAACAACTACATACATTTCCGACAAAAGCCATTGCTCCCCGCGATATCAATCAGTCAAGGTATGGGATTAAAACCAGAAATAATCATGATATTGGATAAAACTAAAGGTAACCCTTATTTCTCTAAAAGATCCTTCGTGAGATGGATAGCTATCTGTGTTCATCTTCTCCTGCAACGTTACCTCGTCTTATCTAGCTCTTCCCCAACCCAAGCTTCAAGAAATGACTATAGGAAAGAAAAACTGCCTCTTTCCAGAGACAGGAATGACAATGGGAACGTGCACTGTTGAAGAGTCGGCGTCTATTCCAGCTCTAAATCTAAGACACCAGTGGTCACAGGTAACTATGCTTGCAACAACGCCGTCTTCTGTCCACACAACATCGAACGATGATGTAGCATACGGATGTAATTTCAGTACACATGCACAAACAGTCCAACCTGTTTCCGATAACAAAGAACTGGAACTACATCATGCCTTTCTCTGTGATTTCCCTGGCTGTAAAAACCATTACACCAAAAGCTCTCATCTCGGAACTTACAAGGGGATTCATACTGGTGAAAAACCTTTCTTGTGTCCTTGGGAAATCTGTGGATGGTGTTTCCGACGTTCAGATGAACTCAAGCGCCACTATCGAAGACATACTGGAGAAAAGCCGTACGTATGTCCTCTTTGTGGAAAATCTTTTAGTCGTTCAGATCACCGATCTTCGCATATAAAAAAAATACATCCATTAATGTAGAGAACCCGTGTAGCGTTTGCAATTTCTCGTACCACACTTTAAAGACGCCTGACGGCGGTGTCGATATTTTTTTTGCATCAACTGACCTAAATCAATCCGTGCAAGTTCCTATTTTTCCAAATAACATTAAGTACTTGCTGGCAGTGATATAACAAAGTTGTACTTTCAATTATATTTCGGACCAATTTCGTTAATTTTAAGAACGTGATAAGTGAGTTAAATTGTACATAGAATATGCACATATATATATATATATATATATATATATATATATATGATATATGTAATATACGAGCGTTCTTTTAAAGAAGAGAACATATTCATATCGATTTTTGCGTCCACGTTGGTTGGCATGCGAGGATCTTTGTCAATGACGTTAATTTGGCGTAAGGAGCCGGTTAAATAAAGTTGTCATTTACTTAAAGATATTACCTGTTTACATTCTCTTTTCTCTACAGTTGTTTTACCTTTCTGATGATATCCCTCTGCATGTCAGTTCAGTCAAGGAGATTTATTTTCAGAAACATCGACATTAATGAATGATTCTCTTGCTGAAAGGAAACTTGACAAACAATTTTATGCTCAAAATAATGAATAATTGTTCTTTTTTCGAGCTGGCTCAACTCACAATGGAGACGAAATCAGTCAATAAGTCGGTCGTTGTGAGGTAGTCTGTTTCACTCAGAGATCGACTCCTCTGTCAGTTCCTAACATGCACAAAAGATCAGAAATGCATGAGGTCTTCCTTTTTCTCTGTTCTTTGAGAGTTCAACAGCTTATGACAAAGAGACTACATCAGTCTTCATGATGGAACATCGTTTGAAAAGCAAAATAGATATCAAAACGTATTAAGTTCTTTGTATCCGCCTTTATTTTTATCACCTTGAAATGACCTTGAAATGTGCGGTTTCAGAGAGAAGCATGGCGAGGAGTGATTTTTCTTCGAATTTCTCCTTTGTTTTCGTTTCTTATTTTTCCCATGTATCGTGGACATGTTTGGAAAAACTCTTGCAGCCGTTTAGAAAGCCATTTTTGCATGATTAAAAGACTCTGACAAACGATATAGTAACTGACAAGGTTTGATGACACAAATCAACTTCTGGTTAAAGATTATATACAAACACGAACTCGTACAAGAAGGTTTAAATTCTTTATTACTGATAACAGCTCCTAGACTGGTGTTATTGGGTTTACTATTGACTCGAAAGGCTTCACCAATACACAACTGCAAATTTCTGACGGGATTCAGTTTTTTTTATGCCGAATTACCTGAAGTTTTTTTAATGAGCACGAGCGCTAGCAGAATACAATTCGTCTCAAGAGCAACGAGTACTTTGGGGAAAAAAAGACATCAGTGGTGAGCTTTAGGGAAATTTGTGAGACTTGCAAACATGTTTCTCCAAAGCAGCATATTTTCTGATTTTATACACTATTTTTGTTTGATGGTGTACCCTTGCTCCAAGGCCATTATTCATATTCACTATGCATAGTCCGAACGGTGTAACGCGTTTGCGTTCGCATCGAGACAGAGCTAAATTTCTCAAGACATGGCAAATGTTACATAAGAAAATGTACTAGAGCTGTTCATTTTCCTGAAAACACGTGGGATGTCAGTTACAAAAGTTGTTCCTGGTTGAATGTTGAAGGAAGGAACTATGTGTTTGACAGTATTGGCCACAGTGAAAAAGCGTGCATTTCCAAGGGGTTAATGCACGAGGTTTGGCACAAATCGATCTTTATGAACTGTCCCAGATATATTGAAACTGATTGTGAAAGCCGTTGTGCAGTACTGTTACACCTTGATTCTTAATTTCATTTAATATTATACATTTGGAACAGTTGTTGTAATAAGCAGACAAGGAATTCAGCGTTTATCAAAGACGAGAAGTTTGTTTACATACCTGATTCTTGACTGGCAGCCAGTTCTTCATGCAGGGGATAAGATGGCAGCGACGACTGTTAGTTCATATTTAAACTAATCTTTTATCATTCGTATCCAACCTGTCAGTCAGTATGAGCGATCCACGGTAAAAGTGTTTTTTTTTCCCTTTTAATGTGTCATAAGTTTCAAGATATGGCTGCACGCGATTTACGGTGTAGCGATCCACGGCAAAAGTGTTTTTTTCCCCTTTTAATGTGTCATAAGTTTCAAAATATGGCTGCACGCGATTTACGGTGTAGCGCGATTGCGTTCGCATCGAGACAGAGCTAAATTGCTCAAGACATGGCAAATGTTACATAAGAAAATGTACTAGGACTGTTCACTCTCCTGAAAACACGTGGGATGTCAGTTACAAAAGTTGTTCCTGGTTGAATGTTGAAGGAAGGAACTACGTGTTTGACAGTATTGGCCACAGTGAAAAAGCGTGCATTTCCAAGGGGTTAATGCACGAGGTTTGGCACAAATCGATCTTTATGAAATGTCCCAGATATATTGAAACTGATTGTGAAAGCCGTTGGGCAGTTACACCTTGATTCTTAATTTCATTTAATATTATACATTTGGAACAGTTGTTGTAATAAGCAGACAAGGAATTCAGCGTTTATCAAAGACGAGAAGTTTGTTTACATACCTGATTCTTGACTGGCAGTCAGTTCTTCATGCAGGGGATAAGATTGCAGCAACGACTCTTAGTTCATATTTAAACTAATCTTTTATCATTCGTATCCAACCTGTCAGTCAGTATGAGCGATCCACGGTAAAAGTGTTTTTTTTCCCTTTTAATGTGTCATAAGTTTCAAGATATGGCTGCACGCGATTTACGTCCATTAATGTTTCACATTGATTGTGGAGTTCTGATAAATGCGCGTGGGCTCCGTGGCTAACCAAAGGTGCCACGTGATGATTGTACAATATGAAGAAAAATGATACAATAAATTGCCTACGAGAACGCTCACATGCTTTGGAAACCAACCCATACATTTAGCCGGAATAGTAGAGAAAGAACTGCTGCTGGTTATCGTATAGCATACCTTGTATTCATCACTGATCAACAGATGAGCTTCAGACCGATGATGCGAAGGCACGTAGCCTGTTATGGAGGTGGCTGAACATTTGAACATTCTCACCAAATAGTAACCGGTAGAGAATTTCTTGCACACACTAAAAATTGTAAAGGAGCTTTAACGCCTATTTTCGTTTCCTTTACGTCATTTCCTTTTGAATATATTACTGAATACATAAACAGCCATCAACGATCACGTTTTAAATTTTTACATCAAGCACTGAAAAAAAAAAAAAAGATCTGCATGTAGGTTTGTAGGTAACGATATATCATATAAGTGACTAGCTGACAAAGAAGACGTGTAAGCCAATCGTGATGATATTAATCTACCGCAAAGCAAAGTCGTACAGCATTTTACACTCGAAAAACGGAGTTAGAATTTTCGGTTCAAAAAATCTCTGTTTTTGGATTTAGGAGTTGTATTGGATTGAAAAAGGAGTTCCTTCAACTGTACTCCATCAAAGATAAACGTTATTTTAACTCCATAATAATATAATAATAATAATAATAATAATAATAATAATAATAATAATAATGATAATGATAATGATAATGATAATGATAATGATAATGATAATGATAATGATAATGATAATGATAATAATAATAAAAATAATAATAATAGTAATAATAACATACACATATATAGCGCCTTAACAAAAGTTCTAAGGTACTTTACGATCAATACAAAGTAGAAACTTAAAAATAAAATTCAAAGCACAGTAGAATCTGGTAAAAGCGAAGATTCAATCAGAAAAAAAGTGTTTTTGAAAAGTTTTGTTTTAAGACTGTTTTTAAAAGCATAAACACTTGTGGCTTGCTTGATGTGCCCTGGAAGGCTGTTCTGTAGCTTCGGGGCACAAACTGAAAAGGCTCGATCGCGATATGACTTTAAATTAGACGGCGGAATCACTACGAGGTTTAAACTTGATGAGCCCACTGATGTTCCAGGTGTATACCGGTGAAGTAGCTCATGAACATAATAAGGGGCTAAATTGTTTATGGCTTTAAACGTGAGGAATAAAGTTTTAAAAATGATTCGTTGCTTAATTGGGAGCCAATGAAGGTCTTTCAACAAGGGTGTGATGTGGTCGAACTTACGGCCACATAACACAAAATAAGAGTTAAAGTCACTCTGATATTAGGTTCAAAGTACCGGCAACTCTGGCGCATTCACTCCATTCATTTTTGGAAATCAAAAGAACACCATGCACAATGATTATAACATCTTTAATTGAATCAAATTTAGTTTGCTTATACAAAAACCAGTTTTGATTTTTAAAAGTGACATTAATGTAAAAATAATACTTTTTAAACAATGATTCTTGTAAACTATTTTGATATTTTACAAAGACAAAAACATGTCACTCTTACATCTCACTACCTCCTGTCGGCAAGCATAATAAACTAGTGAGGTGGGTAATATATCATAGAAACTTAGACAGAA
>NC_090877.1:24633115-24660615 GCF_036669935.1 Montipora foliosa | reverse complement strand
AGCCGGTTAAATAAAGTTGTCATTTACTTAAAGATATTGCCTGTTTACATTCTCTTTTCTCTACAGTTGTTTTACCTTTCTGATGACATCCCTCTGCATGTCAGTTCAGACGAGGAGATTTATTTTCAGAAACATCGACCTTAATGAATGATTCTCTTGCTGAAAGGAAAGTTGACAAACAATTATACGCTCATAATAATGAATAATTGTTCTTTTTTCGAGCTGGCTCAACTAGCTCACAATGGGGAAGAAATCAGTCAATAATTCGGTCGTTCTGGGGTAGTCTGTTTCACTCAGAGATCGACTCCTCTGTCAGTTCCTGACACAAAAGATTAGAAATGCATGAGGTCTTCCTTTTTCATTGTTCCATTACTTTCTTTGAGATTTCAACAGCTTATGACAAAGAGAAAACTTCAGTCTTCATGATGTAACATTGTTTGAAAAGCAAAATAGATATCAAAACGTATTTTTTTTGTATCCGCCTTTATTTTTATCACCTTGAAATGACCTTGAAATGTGCGGTTTCAGAGAGAAGCATGGCGGGGAGTGATTTTTCTTCGAATTCCTCTTTTGTTTTTGTTTTTTGTTTTTCCCATGTATCGTGGACATGTTTGGAAAAACTCTTGGAGCCGTTTAAAAAGCAATTTGTGCATGATTGAAAGACTTTGACAAACAATATAGAAACTGACAAGGTTTGATGACACAAAGCAACTTCTGGTTAAAGAAACACGAACTCGTACAAGAAGGTTTAAATTATTTATTACTGATAACAGCTCCTAGACTGGTGTTATTTGGCTTCACCAAAACACAACTGCAAATTTCTGACGGGATTCAGTGTTTGTTATGCCGAATTAGCTAAAGTTTTTTGAATGAGCACGAGCGCTGGCAGAATACACTTCGTCTCAAGAGCAACGAGTACTTTGGGGAAAAAAAGACATTAGCGGTGAGCTTTAGGGAAATTTGTGAGACTTGCAAACATGTTTCTCCAAAGCAGCATTATTTTCTGATTTTATGCACTATTTTTATTTCATGGTGTAGCCTTGCTCCAGTGCCATTATTCATATTCACTATGCATAGTCCGAACGGTGTAGCCCGTTTGCGTTCGCGTCGAGACAGAGCTAAATTGCTCAAGACATGCCAAATGTTACATAAGAAAATGTACTAGAGCTGTTCACTTTCCTGAAAACGAGTGGGATGTCAGTTACGAAAGTTGTTGAATGTTGAAGGAAGGAACTACGTGTTTGACAGTATTAGCTACAGTGAAAAGGCGTGCATTTCCAAGGGGTTAATGCACGAGGTTTGGCACAAATCGATCTTTATGAAATGTCCCAGATATATTGAAACTGATTGTGAAAGCCATTGTGCAGTTACACCTTGATTCTTAATTTCATTTAATATTATACAATTGGAAAGGTTGTTGTAATGAGCAGACAAGGAATTCAGCGGTTTATAAAGACGAGAAATTTATCTTGACTGGCAGCCAGTTCTTCATGCAGGGGATAAGATGGCAGCGACCACTCTTAGTTCATATTTAAACTATTTTTTTATCATCCGTATCCAACCTGTCAGTCAGTATGAGCGATCTACGGTAAAAGTGTTCTTTTTTTTCCTTTCAATGTGTCATAAGTTTCAAGATATATATGATATATGTAATATACGAGCGTTCAATGATATTAATTTGGCGTAAGGAGCCGGTTAAATAAAGTTGTCATTTATTTAAAGATATTACCTGTTTACATTCTCTTTTCTCTACAGTTGTTTTACCTTTCTGATGATATCCCTCTGCATGTCAGTTCAGTCGAGGAGATTTATTTTCAGAAACATCGACCTTAATGAATGATTCTCTTGCTGAAAGGAAACTTGACAAACAATTATACGCTCATAATAATGAATAATTGTTCTTTTTTCGAGCTGGCTCAACTAGCTCACAATGGAGACGAAATCAGTCAATAAGTCGGTCGTTCTGAGGTAGTCTGTTTCACTCGGAGATCGAAATCTCTGTCAGTTCCTAACACAAAAGATCAGAAATGCAATGCATAAGGTCTTCCTTTTTCTGTGTTATGGCTGCACGCGATTTACGTCCATTAATGTTTCATTGGTTGTGGAGGACTGATAAATTTGCGTGGGCTCCTTGGCTAATTAAAGGTGCCATTTGATGATTGTACAATATGAAGAAAAATGGTACAATAAATTGCCTACGAGAACGCTCTCATGCTTTGCAAACCAACCCATACATTTAGCCGGAATATAGTTAGAGAAATAACCGCTGCTGGTTATCGTATGGCATACCTTGTATTCATCACTGAGCAACAGATGACCTTCAGACCGATGATGCGAAGGCACTTAGCGTAAAATATTCCGCCTGTTATGGAGGTGGCTGAACTTTTGAACATTCTCACCAAATAGTAACCTATAGAGAATTTGTTGCACCCACTAAAAATTGTTAAGGAGCTTTAACGCCTATTTTCGTTTCCTCTACGTCATTTCCTTTTGAATCATGACCAAACACATTAACAGCCATCACCGATCACGTTTTAAATTTTTACATCAAGCACTGAAAAAAAAAAATGATGCGTATGTAGTCTTGTAGGTAACGATACATATTATATAATTGACTAGCTGACAAAGAAGACGTGCAAGCCAATCGTGATGATATTAATCTACCGCAAAGCAAAGCACAGTGATTTTCAGATTTTTAACTCGAAAAACGGAGTTAAATTTTCGGTTTAAAACAACTCTGTTTTGAGAGTTATTTTAACTCTTTAAATTAGACTCCAATTTAGGAGTTGTATTAGATTGAAAAAGGAGTTGCTTTAACTCTACCCCATCAAAGATAAGAGTTATTTTAACTAGCTCCATCATCATCATAATAATAATAATAATAATAATAATAATAACAATAATAATAATAATAATAATAATAATTCATACACTGATATATATAGCGCCTTAACAAAAGCTCTAAGGTACATTACAATCAATGCAAAGTAGAAACTTAAAAATAAAATTCAAGGCACAGTAGAATCAGGTAAAGGCGAAGAGTCAATCAAAACAAAAATGTCTTTTAACAAAATATGTTTTAAGACTGTTTTTAAAAGCATAAACACTTGTGGCTTGCTTGATGTGCTCTGGAAGGCTGTTCTGTAGCTTCGGGGCACAAACTGAAAAGGCTCGATCGCGATATGACTTTAAATTAGACGGCGAAATCACTAAGAGGTTTAAACTTGATGAGCGCAATGATGTTCCAGGTGTATACCGGTGAAGTAGCTCATAAACATAATAAGGGGCTAAATTGTTTATGGCTTTAAGCGTGAGGAAAAAAGTTTTAAAAATGATTCGTTGCTTAATTGGGAGCCAATAAAGGTCTTTCAACAAGGGTGTGATGTGGTCGAACTTACGGCCACATAACACAAAATAAGAGTTAAAGTCACTCTGATATTAGATTCAAAGTACCGGTAACTCTGGCGCATTCACTCCATTCATTTTTGGAAATCAAAAGAACACCATGCACAATGATTATAACATCTTTAATTGAATCAAATTTAGTTTGCATATACAAAAACCAGTCTTGATTTTTAAAAGTGACATTAATGTAAAAATAATACTTTTTAAACAATGATTCTTGTAAACTATTTTGATATTTTACAAAGACAAAAACATGTCACTCTTACATCTCACTACCTCCTGTCGGCAAGCATAATAAACTAGTGAGGTGGGTAATATATCATAGAAACTTAGACAGAAAATGCTTTAGAAGAGTCAATGCAATAGATCCTTGACATTAACCAAAAATTATTACTGTTTCAACTTTTTTGAGAAAGTAATGGTCAGTGGTGGAGCCATAAAAGGCAATCTTCCCAACGATGAAAGTCACAACCTTATGGGTCTAAATTTGAAGTGGCATTGAGAATATACCAAATTCAATTAATTAAAATAAATGAATAAATAATAAATAATCTCACTCTTTAAAAGTATCTGGCTTTCCATGTAATGTTCGGAAGGTTTTATCAGGAATGGGAACAACTTATTATATTCAATACTTTAAAAATACTTTTGAATATTTTGCTTTAAAGGGGCACTGTTAGTGCACGTTGGACATGCATCCGCTTTTGGACTCAAAAATTGAAAACATGGTTCTTGTGTAAAATGAAGAATCTCTGAGCAAGATAAATAGTCGATTCCCCTAAAAGAGAAAAAGAAAAGAGCCATCAAAAGTTGCTAAGTCAACCCATGTCAGTGCTCGTTTAAAGAGACACAAGAATTAGGAGAGGGCAGAGATAAAATTGTTCACTGCCACTCTCTTCCTTGCTTTTTGCTACTGTGTGGCTTCACAAAACAAAACTACTTTACATTGCCACATTTAGTGGGATACGTAATATTATAAACATAATGACAGGTCACAAAGAGCCTAAGTTCATTAACCATGTTGCTTGTCCCCAGACAAATAACTTCATCCAATGCACAGTGGGTCCAGGCACCAAAAATCATCAGGGCAAGCAATCCTTGGAACTTTTGTTTTTCTTATTTCTGTGTCAATGAGGTCTTCATCTTACCAAAAGAATGTCAGCACCTGAGTGTCTAGAGAAACATTTAAGCTAATTTTCTTTTTAAGCAAAGCATTGTAGTAACCAAGATATGAAATTTCTAACTTTTCATTGTTCCCCACTGTCACATAGTCTACCAGGCAGCTATTATATGCAGTCATCAGATAACAGTCCACTCGTGGTGCTGTATAAGCCACTAATAATGGATGATGGAATCAGGATTCATACAGAAAATTGCAACCAATTTTCAAGGACTTTTTTTTATTAAAGGACCAAATTTCGTTCTTAAGTTATGTTCTGATGTGGTATCTTTCCAAATCTTGCATAACAAGGAAGAAACCCACCAAAGTAAAAACAAGAAAACTCTTGTAACTTTCATGTGGCAAGTTGGTGGGTGCTAAGGTCCGTGCAAAAGGTTTGATTCCTCTTCCACCACATTCTTTCTGCATGGAAATTATTGAAGGACTTCTCAGTTAAGGAAAAATTGAGTTTAAGGATTTGGCTGTTGTTGCAAACTGATCATGAATTCTACCTCGTCATCAGTCCGAGTCACTACGGGTTACATGAGAAGCATGTGCATGCTTATCAGGTCAGTGCATGGTTTGCTATCGGGTCAGCTGCACACGCGGTATACAGCTCAATGTTATACATTTATCTCTGATGTCAATGGGGTCTTCATACAGCTCAATGTTATCTTGGTCTTTCTTCGCGATAATCCTCGCACTCGATTTTTCGATTCAGTCAGATGATACATATTGCGAACGCGCATTTCCAGTCTTAGAACAGGAAGGGGGCCAAGTGGACCGGAGAATACAGACCCACCGGGCAACAACCGCAAAGTTCGCTGAAAAAAATCGATTACACCATAGTCTCTATGGGTGACCTTTTGTCGTTCATATGTGATAACCTATTTACCCGCTCAACAAACTCGCATGGGGATGATCGTGGCCCACCGGGCCGTAGGAGAGCACGCACACACTCTCTTTCAACTTCAGAAGACTCTGCTGATGATGAACCTCTCCCACTGGGCGACACTCAGCCAGAAGCTGATGCTCTTACCGTGAACGCGTCCGATGACGAAGTTGATGCTTTGCTGGCCAGGCCACCGTTTGGCAATACGGATGTGAATCAATCTCAGGATGACTTGTTAGGTGAGCTATAAGTCGTCTTTGACGACGGGGACAAAAAAGGGCCCAATATTCATCAAAAAATGGCCGAAATTGCCAAAAATAAATGGGCTAGGAAAACGTCTCCGGAAAAATTCTCGGAGATTCCTAATTCTGGGCAAATATGTACAACCACAAAACTGCCCAGATATCGCTGTAGCGCGCGTCAACCCTGAAATTTGGACTCCGCTTACATCTTTCCGAAAGAAAGGCCATTTAAAAATTGCCAATATGCAACAAGCCCTACAGA
Organism: Montipora foliosa; assembly: GCF_036669935.1. Lineage (NCBI taxonomy): Eukaryota > Metazoa > Cnidaria > Anthozoa > Scleractinia > Acroporidae > Montipora > Montipora foliosa. The sequence goes on along the minus strand of NC_090877.1, from coordinate 24,654,655 downwards.
AAGCTATCTTCGCTATTGCCTGTTCTTGCAATGGCATTTTGACCGCGAAGACGGAGAGCCGAACGCCTGACGAGAAGGCTTTATTGTCTCATAACCTCGACGCAATGGCACTAATTGGACACGTGACAGCTGAGTTGGCGTGCTTGAGACGTAAACAGCTGACACCGGCCTTGAGGCCAGAATTTCATGCCCTCTGCTCTGCAGATTCTGAGCACTCCCAGCTTCTTTTCGAGGAGGATCTAGCGAAGTCAGTTCGCGACGTTAAAGGAACAAACCGTCTGGGAAAAACCTTTGGTACCGCCAAAGGGCGCAACCATAAACTGCAATGGCTCTGCAGATTCTGAGCACTCCCAGCTTCTTTTCGAGGAGGATCTAGCGAAGTCAGTTCGCGACGTTAAAGGAACAAACCGTCTGGGAAAAACCTTTGGTACCGCCAAAGGGCGCAACCATAAACTGCAATGGCAAACGACATGGTTCTTGGAACGCTAATCGCTATCGCGATCGCGGTTACAAATCCTCCCACTCGGGTGGTCGCAATACTTCCCAGCAACATTTTTTGTCAAGGGGAGCCCGCACACCGTTCCGCGAGAAGAGGCACAAGAAGTCAAAGGGCAAGAACGACAAATAATTTTGGCCTCTCCAGAAAATGTTTAACGCGCGGTAAGATATTTTGCTATCGTTCTCCCACGATTAAAAGCATATCTTCAGAACGCTTGTGCTAGATACCATGCTGGGTGTATTTTGCATTCCTTAGACGTATCTCATTCCCTTACTTCCGATAGGGAAATACTATCCACTGTGCAGTGATGGTTCTTAAATAGATTTTGACTCTGATCCTCACCTACACTACATTCCCCCTAATAAGAGAAGTGTTTCTCAGGAGGTTATAGTTGCGGGGGAAATTCACAAACTCCTCGCCAAACATGTCATCGAGCCTGCTCAACACTAGTACTCCTCGGGCGAAATTATCTCCGACATTTACCTCCGAGAGAAAAAGGACATCAAAAAGGATGGAACTCATCGTATGATCCTCAATTTAAAAGCGCTAAATCAGCATGCTGTCAAATCCATTTTGAAATGGACACGATTCATACCATAACCAAACTAATAGAGAAAGATTGTTTTATGGCATCTGTTGACTTAAAGGATGCATATTATTCTGTGCCAATTGCCAAATCTCCCCGGAAATATCTCAGATTTTTGTTTAAAGGACATCTGTTCCAATTTACCTGCCTCCCAAATGGGCTTTGCTGTGCCCCCCGAAAATTCTCGAAACTCTTGCAACCGGCCCTCTCTGAATTGCATGAGAAGGGCCACATTCCTAGTGGGTATATTGATGACCTCTACTTTCAGGATAGCACTTACAATGATTGTGCTGTCAATGCCATTGAAACCTTTATCTTATTCCACTAGCTTAGGTTCACCCCACATCCGGATAACTCCAATCTTAATCCGTCATAGAGGATGGATTTCTTGGGTTTCACCCTAGATTCCGGGTTGATGCATAACTTAAGATGTTTGGCTTAGCGCCGCACACATTACCGGGTCGAGTAATGTAGAGGCTCTGAAACTGAGTGAATGCTTAATGCAACGTCTTTATCACAGGCTCTCCAGGAGCTTCATTTCAAACCAGACACGGATTTATTTGCCTCTCGGCTAAACTACCAGTTTTCCCAATACGTCGCCTACCGGCCAGGTCCTGGGGCTATCGCTGTGGACGCGTTCTCTCTAATTTGGACTGACATGAAATTTAATGCATCCCCTCCTTTCAGTGTAATAACCTCAGTTTTAAATAAAATACGGGAGGACAAAGGCGGAGGGGATCTTTGTACTGCCCAACTAGGCAACACAACCGTGGTTCGCAAAAGCATTGCGCATGACAAGGTGTCCACCAGTCCACCTAAAACCAAGCAGCCACCTTCTGGCTCTGCCAAATAAGCCCGACAAGATACGCCCTCTTCACCAGAAATTAGAGTTGCTCGCATGCCTCTTATCCGCAAAAGATTAGATCGCACGGACCTTTCTTTGAACGCCAAGACCATTATCATACCGGGTACCGGTAAACAGTACCACACCTACCTGGGAAAATTTTTAAAAATTCTGTGCGCAGCGGGGCATCTGTGAGACAGAAGCCACTGTTGAACAGGGAGTCGATTTTCTGGCTTCTCTTTTCCGGGAATATCTGGGATACAGCGCCATCAAATATCAATACGGCGAGATCCGCGCTGTCCTCGGTTTTAGCCCTGCTTGGGGGCACTACTTTTGGAACACATCCCCTCATTTCTCGTTTTCTCTACCCTGGTACAACACCATTTGGGACGTCAGTGTCGTTCTACGCTACCTCAAAACCTTGCAACCAGCACCCCGCAGCCTTAAAGTTCTTACCCTTAAACTGACCAGCTTGCTCTGCCTGCTTTCCTGGCAAAGAATGATGCCAAACTCTGTTCAAACTGCGAATCGACTGCATGCAAAAGCTTCCAGACTCATATGTGTTTACCATATGTAAACCACTAAAGACCACCAATCCTGGGAAGCATATTGCTCGCCTAGAATTTGCGGCTTTCAGGCCGACCCTGACCTTTGTGTCGTTACACACCTCGAGCACTACCTGAGTGCACCCGCAACTTTCCGGGAGAATACTTGACAACTACTCCTCAGCTAGGTGTGACCTCACAAACCTGTCTCCAACACTACCATAGGCAAATGGACGAAGTCGGTGCTCAAGGACGCCGGGGTGGACGTTTCTCAGTTTGCTGCCCACAGTGGTCGGTCCTCCTCTACATCCTTTGCCTCTCAGGCTAGCGTTGCGCTGAAGGACATCCTCAGGGCAGGCGATTTGTCCAATGCACACATGTTCGCCAAACACTACAATAAGCCTTTTCATAGCTCATCGCCTCTCATGTAGTTCGCTTTGCCCTTTCATGTACCACTGGCAAAGTTTTAGCACAATTAAATCGACGTTTCCTTTTTTCACTAGCTACGTATTCGTTTTCTCTCTACCAGGCCCTTCCAGATACTTATGTCGCGTTTCCCGGGGGTCTCAAATTTCATGTAACCAGTAGTGACAAGGACTGATGACGAGGTAGAATTGTAAAATTAAACGAGACTTACCTTAAGTCGATGTTTGATTGGAATTCTACTTCGTCATCACTCAGGAACGAAGGAGTTACATGAGAAGCATGCGCATGTTTATCAGGTCAGTCTTCAAAGGGAGCGTTTCCAGGGAAGAGCAAGAGGAACGAAGGAGCTGGGTGGGAAAATAGCTCAGGGCTGGGTATGTAACTCCTTCGTTCCTGACTGATGACGAAGTAGAATCAATTAAACATCGACTTAAGGTAAGTCTCGTTTAATTTTATAATTCTGGTGAAGAAGGCTACAATACAATTCTTTAAGTCTAAAAATTGGACATGAATATAACTGCACAAACTGTAAATCTTTGCATTTTGAATTTCCTGCATTCTGTCCTTTTTATTGCCAATGAGCAAGCCGAGCAAAGATGCGACGCTGCCAGCTTAGTACCGTGCGAAGTATTGCAGCAGGCAGAAACATTGTCGATCGTGATGTGAAAAGTGTTTTGCGCGTGTTTTGATGTGTGGTGTCATTAGACAAACTTGCATTACGCGCGCGTCTTTTGATGATCTTGTGTTCGGAGGTGAGTGAAAACCCATTTTTTTCCCATTTCCCTGACCATTGTGTTGTGTACACTTTCTTTGAGTGTTCCTTAATATTTATTTTCGAATCACCGTGTTCTATATTGAGTGGACGAGCTCAAAACTATAAAACCGGCAATTTCGGATTTCGGCCCGCGAGTAGAACAATTTAATTTAATTTTCAAAGGAAATACGTTTTCTGCAAAGTACATAATTCAACGATCAATTTGACTTATAATTCATGGCTTTATGTTGCAAAATACAAGTGAAACAATTTTCATGTGCGAGAGAGTTTGATTCCCCATTGCATGTTTCACACTGAAAAGTCTGAAAACGCTTTGGCGATTTTTTGAAGGCACTGATTTTATTCAACTTAATTATTGTATGTTCCTGTTAAAATTACGATCGTTCAAAAATTACAGGAGTACTTTCCATATTATTACAAAACACGTTGACATCTACATTGTTGTTGGAGATACAAAGTGTGCAATTTCTCTTATTGTATTATTGTTAACTAGATAAGTTGAGTTGCAGTACTTTCTAACAAAAAAACTACAACTACATACTGTTGGGTATTTTGGAACTCTGATACAAATCTGCAAACTTTGTATTATATTGACTGTTTCGTTGGCACTTATCGATAGCTACTACTAGTTTTTAAATGTCATGTGGTTGCTCATATTAGTCACTCGCATTTGCAATGTAACACTTCGGAAAGCTAACAGACCTTCATATTAAAATAAAAATTGAAAAATATTTGCTCTTTTCTTGTGAACACGCCATACTAACAGGGGAACCCAACGAATGCTTTCAGTAAAATATCTGTTCGGATGTAAGGTCGCCTAAAATGTTCGGAAATTTTCTCCTCAAGGGAAAGAACGCATTGTCTTGAATTTCGGAAAAAAAAAGTTGCCCTAGAATTTTCGTAATTTAGGTGCTCGAGGAAAAGTTGTCCTAGACTTTTCGTAAATTACATCGTCAAGACAAAGTTACCCTAGAATTTTCGACCGAGTTACAACTCACATTAATTTTCGGACGTCAGGGGGCTGTGAGGGGGCTTAGTTTACCATTCACTCAGACCCACCCCACCCATCTAGGCCCGGTCATCGAACGCAGCTAGGTCCGTACAAAAACGACTGAGGGGCCAATATTCCCCAGTACGGCTCGAGCTAGCTCGGTGGTTAGTAAAGTAGTTTATTATATGGCTTTTTAATTACCTTTTGCTTTGTTTTTGCAAGCCCGTAATCGGCCGTGGGCATTACGGGAGAATAATGCCCTACAATTCAGTCACAATTAGCCAATCAGAGCGCGCGTTATATCGGGTACAAACACAAGCCAAATAATAAAGGCAAATACAACCTCATCTGCCTAATGCTCTTGATATTAAATGTTCCTACGAACTCCTTTACCGGGACCTCTTAAATTGTGGACATTATCTCACAGAAGAAGAATAAGATCGGGTTAAGTGTCACCTTAACCCATTGACTCCTGGGGGTTCCCATTTGACGAGTAAAATAGTCTGGCGTTAGACAGAGTAAAATACTAAGTATATATATATGGCCAGTTTAGGGGTGAATGGGTTAAGTCCATTTCTTAAAAGAAACATATGAGTGATGAGAAGCAGGGAAGGTTAGCGGGATTAAGACATGAGCCCGTGAGTAGGAGCCTCCCTATGTACTATATCCTTGAGTCAACCTTTGCGCGTATCTTTCTGTTTTTAGAACTAGCTCTTCAGCAGGGGACTCATATTTACATACATTGGGCTTTTATGGGAGAGGCAAGCTCCTGCTATGCTCATTAGCTCCTGGTTAAGGCAAAGAATCATATTATCAGAACTGGCCTTCAGACACCTCTGACGAAGAACATCGGCGAATAAAATATCGTAGCATCTGAAGAAAAATCATGGGAAATCAAGAGGTGCTAAATCAGGCTCTCTCAGTATACTGCCAGTGAACGAGATTATTATCTGCCTAATGCTCTTGATATTAAATGTTCCTACGAACTCCTTTACCGGGACCTCTTAAATTGTGGACATTATCTCACAGAAGAAGAATAAGATCGGGTTAAGTGTCACCTTAACCCATTGACTCCTGGGGGTTCCCATTTGACGAGTAAAATAGTCTGGCGTTAGACAGAGTAAAATACTAAGTATATATATATGGCCAGTTTAGGGGTGAATGGGTTAAGTCCATTTCTTAAAAGAAACATATGAGTGATGAGAAGCAGGGAAGGTTAGCGGGATTAAGACATGAGCCCGTGAGTAGGAGCCTCCCTATGTACTATATCCTTGAGTCAACCTTTGCGCGTATCTTTCTGTTTTTAGAACTAGCTCTTCAGCAGGGGACTCATATTTACATACATTGGGCTTTTATGGGAGAGGCAAGCTCCTGCTATGCTCATTAGCTCCTGGTTAAGGCAAAGAATCATATTATCAGAACTGGCCTTCAGACACCTCTGACGAAGAACATCGGCGAATAAAATATCGTAGCATCTGAAGAAAAATCATGGGAAATCAAGAGGTGCTAAATCAGGCTCTCTCAGTATACTGCCAGTGAACGAGATTAAACACACTTGTATCGATAAACATGTATGAGACAAAGAGCATGTCCTATATTCTTCTAAGGGAAATACTATGTAAGCGATTCACATAACCAGCCCCATCGCCCCCCCTTCCATTCTGATCATATCGCCTCCACCGTAGTCTGCGTATCATGCGTTTCCGTTGGGTTTCCCCAAAAGAGAGCTTTTCCTCTCGCCCCAGTTTTTGCTCGGTCAAAACATCAAAAAAGCCTGCTTCTAAATATTTCTCTTCTGTGCCCCACGGAGAAGCGAACTCATTAATGCAAATCTTTTACAGATCTGCCATCTGATCAAGGTTTGAGAATGGCCTCCCTTAGATGAGCTTAGAGTTTACCTTTGCCACTAATGACATAAATATCCTAGCTATTAATGAAACTATACTCGATGAGTCAATTATGGAAGTTGAAGTGAACATTTGTGGCTATGAAATTGTCCAACGAGATACAATGAGAGGTGGGGGAGGGGTGTGCTTCTTTGTTAAGAATTCAATAAATTGTTCAACTCGTCACGATCTCAATGTAGACGATCTTGAAAATCTTTGCGTAGAAATTCAAAACCCCTGATCCAAACCATTTCTTGTTGTAACATGGTATAAGCCGCCAGACTCATTGACTGGCATCTTTGAATCCTTTGAACTTTTGTTAAGGAAGCTTGATTCTTTGAATATTGAGTACCACCTATTGGGTGATATTAACTGTAATCTGGCTGTTTCTCGATATGACAACAACATGAGCAAATTAGTGAGTAATACTGATGGCTATGGCCTTCATCAACTAGTAAATGAGCCAACGAGGATAACTGAAACTTTACAAACCTTAATTGATCTAATTTACACAAACTGTCCAGACAAAATTGTGTGTTCTGGCGTTCGACACGTCGGTATTAGCGATCATAGTATTTTCTTTGCTTAAAGAAAACTTTCAATTCATGGGTTCCCTAAAGGGCATTGTGACTATAACCTATAGAAACTTCCGGAAGTTTAACCTAGAATGCTTTCGTAATGCTATTGCGTCCCATTTCTGGGATCATATACACAATTTGAGTAATCCTAATGATATGTGGTCAGAATGGAAAAAGTCGTTTTTGGAGATTGTTGACAAGCACGCTCCGTTGAGAAAAGCGCGCGTTCGCGGGAGTAGTTCTCCTTGGATTACGTCTGAGTTAAAGAAACAAATGCATGACATTGATATCCTAAAAATTAAAGCACTCAAATCTAATGACCCAGTTGTCTGGGCGAAATTCAAAAGACAACGCAATATCGTTAATAAAGCGGTAAATCAAGTGAAGCTATGATCTTCGCAGTTATGAGCGCAATTTTTGCAATTGCGTAGAGAGGCCTGAAAAATTCAGGACTTCAATGGGGTTTGAACCCGTGACCTCACGATTCCATCATTTTGCCACCATCGGTACAAAACTTGCCAGTGAAATTCCCGAGTGTGCCAGCACCAGTTATCATAATTATCTGACTGGCACAAATGAAAGGTTCGAATTTCACCCAATAACCCCAAGTCATGTTCTTTCGCTTCTCAATACATTAGACTAATCAAAGGCAGCCGGTCTAGATGATATATCTGCCAGGCTTATTTGGGAATGCGCCGATCTTATCTCTTCTCCTCTGTATGTTATCTTTAATCAATCACGACTGGAAAAATGCCCGAGTTACCCCATTTTTCAAACAAGGAGAGCAGAATGACTTCATCAATTATTACCGCCCCATTTCCGTTATCTCGGTAGTAGCCAAAGTATTTGAGAGAATAGCTTACGACCGGTTCTCTTGATACATATTTGGCAGACAACGATTTTATATATATATATATATATATATATATATAAGTAGACAGGAAATCGACTTGTCTGCATAGAGTGCTCGATATCGTTAGATAGAGCAGAAATAAATGATTTGGTTGAAAAGTTAAAACAAGACTAGATGTTGCATCTCGACAACGCTGTTTCGTGAGTTGCCTCACTCATCAGGAGTTTAATACTAAATGTATATACAACAATCGTCACTTTAAATATCCTTGAAATTTACATAAGGGCTCCCTAAGGGCTGCTCAATTACTACGCTGTAGTGATTTTTTCCTATGTCTACAACATGAAACAAGTTCATTTCTTTTGTTTAGTGTGCAGCGGTGCGGTTCGCGGATTATAATAAACTTCTCAAGTAAGCACAAGTTGCAACGTTTGCTTGCACTGTTATACGGTTTGAGCAGCCCTTAGGGAGCCCTTATGTAAATTTCAAGGATAATTAAAGTGACGATTAATGTATATACATTTAGTATTAAACTCCTGATGAGTAAGGCAACTCACGAAACAGCGTTGTCGAGATGCAACATCTAGTCTTGTTTTCACTTTTCAACCAAATCATTTATATATATATATATATATATATATATATATATATATATATATATATATATATATATATATATATATGTAGCTACCTTTTAGCAAATTCGCTCAGATACATATATATCTGAGCGAATTTGCTAAAAGGTAGCTACTGGAGTTTTCGCTTAAGCACGGGCGTAGCCCGTGTTCAAGCCATTGTGACCTCTCAAAATTGAGGGGGCTTGCCGTCAAGGCCTGCTTTGCCAAACAGCTCAGGGACAGTTCTAACTCTGAGTTGTGTGTCAAAAGCACAGGGCTGGGGGGGTTGCTGCTTTGAGACTTTAACTGCAGTTAGAGTTTGTGGCCTTGTTAAGTCAGACTTTACACTGTAGCATGCCTTCATTGGCAATTTTTCCTGGACTAGTCTAGGCTTCAATGATAGTTTGCTTTTGATCACCAATTAGAGTGAACCCACACTGTGGTGTGGGTAGGTGATTGTTGGTTGTCTGACCAAAGCACAGGGGTGGGGAGGGTAGCTTTTCTTCAAGTTTGTGACGGTAGGAGAATTGGCTTGTTTTCACAATTTCTGCAGGCACCTTTTGACAAATCCAGTTATATATATATTTTCAAAAAGATACCTGTGTAGATTTTCGCTTGAAAACGGGCGAAGCCAGTTTTCAGGCTACTGTGCTGGTCTAAAACCCAGGGGGGGCTCCGTCAAGACATGGCTAGATAAATTCTAGGGGCCCTATGCTACAATCTAATTCTTAGCCGAAACTTGTCGGACCAAAGCAAAGTCACTTACTGAGGGTGGGTAGGCTGAGTGTGATGTTAGTATGTCAGTCCTGGTCAGTATTTCTATATGACATTGCTTAATTGCAGAAATCAAATGCCTACAACTATGAAATAAAGGTTGTTCCTTGCTGGAATCATAGCTATGTAAGTCAAGAAAGTTTTTCTGCATCTCAAAGTGCTAAGTTGTCAAAGTACAAGCAGGTACCTTTTTGTAAATTCAGTCAGAAAACAAGGTGGAATGAAAAATAATTGAATGCTATGGGTAATCTGAACCTCAAACTAAGTAGAATTTTCTTGAGCAGTTGGTGTAAACAATGTCTTCTCAATTAAGCTGTGATAATTAAACAAGGTGGAATGAAAAATAATTGAATGCAATGGGTGATCTGAACATCAAACTGAGTAGAATTTTTTTGAGCAGTTGGTGTAAACAATGTCTGCTCAATTAAGCTGTGATAAACAAGGTGGAATGAAAAATAATTGAATGCTATGGGTAATCTGAACCTCAAACTGAGTAGAATTTTCTTGAGCAGTTGGTGTAAACAATGTCTTCTCAATTAAGCTGTGATAATTAAACAAGGTGGAATGAAAAATAATTGAATGCAATGGGTGATCTGAACATCAAACTGAGTAGAATTTTTTTGAGCAGTTGGTGTAAACAATGTTTGCTCAATTAATCTGTGATAAACAAGGTGGAATGAAAAATAATTGAATGCTATGGGTAATCTGAACCTCAAACTGAGTAGAATTTTCTTGAGCAGTTGGTGTAAACAATGTCTGCTCAATTAAGCTGTGATATCTGACCGAATGTTTAAAAAGATACCTCTGTAGATTTTCGCTACGAAGCCCGTTTTTAAGCTACTGTGCTGGTCTAAAACCCAGGGGGGGGGGGGGGGGGGGGCGCCGTCAAGACATGGCTAGATAAATTCTAGGGGCCCTATGCTGCAATCTAATTCTTAGCCGAAACTTGTCGGACCAAAGCAAAGTCACTTACTGAGGGTGGGTAGGCTGAGTGTGATGTTAGTATGTCAGTCCTGGTCAGTATTTCTATATGACATTGCTTAATTGCAGAAATCAAATGCCTACAACTATGAAATAAAGGTTGTTCCTTGCTGGAATCATAGCTATGTAAGTCAAGAAAGTTTTTCTGCATCTCAAAGTGCTAAGATGTCAAAGTACAAGCAGGTACCTTTTTGTAAATTCAGTCAGAAAACAAGGTGGAATGAAAAATAATTGAATGCTATGGGTAATCTGAACCTCAAACTGAGCAGAATTTTCTTGAGCAGTTGGTGTAAACAATGTCTGCTCAATTAAGCTGTGATATATGACCGAATTTTTAAAAAGATACCTCTGTAGATTTTCGCTACGAAGCCCGTTTTTAAGCTACTGTGCTGGTCTAAAACCCAGGGGGGGGGGTAAGCTCCATCAAGACATGGCTAGATAAATTCTAGGGGCCCTATGCTGCAATCTAATTCTTAGCCGAAACTTGTCGGACCAAAGCAAAGTCACTTACTGAGGGTGGGTAGGCTGAGTGTAATGTTAGTATGTCAGTCCTGGTCAGTATTTCTATATGACATTGCTTAATTGCAGAAATCAAATGCCTACAACTATGAAATAAAGGTTGTTCCTTGCTGGAATCATAGCTATGTAAGTCAAGAAAGTTTTTCTGCATCTCAAAGTGCTAAGTTGTCAAAGTACAAGCAGGTACCTTTTTGTAAATTCAGTCAGAAAACAAGGTGGAATGAAAAATAATTGAATGCTATGGGTAATCTGAACCTCAAACTGAGTAGAATTTTCTTGAGCAGTTGGTGTAAACAATGTCTGCTCAATTAAGCTGTGATATCTGACCGAATTTTCAAAAAGATAACTCTGTAGATTTTCGCTTGAAACTACTGTGCTGGTCTAAAACCCAGGGGGGGCTCCGTCAAGACATGGCTAGATAAATTCTAGGGGCCCTATGCTACAATCTAATTCTTAGCCGAAACTTGTCGGACCAAAGCAAAGTCACTTACTGAGGGTGGGTAGGCTGAGTGTGATGTTAGTATGTCAGTCCTGGTCAGTATTTCTATATGACATTGCTTAATTGCAGAAATCAAATGCCTACAACTATGAAATAAAGGTTGTTCCTTGCTGGAATCATAGCTATGTAAGTCAAGAAAGTTTTTCTGCATCTCAAAGTGCTAAGTTGTCACAGTACAAGCAGGTACCTTTTTGTAAATTCAGTTAGATATATATATATATATATATATATATATAGAGAGAGAGAGAGAGAGAGAGAGAGAGAATGCCACTTGCATGCAGGATCCAAAGAAGGATACACGATGCCTTGACTTCACGTGGTAATAAATAGGTTGAATGAAAAATGGAGTCAAAAGCAAACTACTCACAGGTCCATGTTTAATGTAAAGAACAAACGTTTCGCCCTTCGGGCTTCCTCAGTGTTCACTATAAGCTAAAAACTAAAAAATACTTGGCAGAAACTGAGTCGGTTTCAAGATCTTATATATGTGAAGAAGTGACAGTGACGAAATAAACAGATTGCTTAATTACACGAAATTTACAAACAAGCGCTAATGAGTAGGTGACAAAATAGGCCAGCTTATAGACAGAAAAACCACTTACACAATAGTAGATGAAGTGAACAATATAGAGTTAATTATGGGAGCTAACCATCACAGTAAAAAATTAAAAAGTATTATATCAAAAGTTATGAAGAATTTAATGGCAAAAAATGTTTTGGGAAAGATAATAAATGAAAATGGCTGAAAAATGGCTAAAAATGCATGGCTAAAAAATAAAACTTATTGGCTAAACCTAATTCTATTCTTAGAGTTGAACTCTGATCGTTTGTTAAGGCCGTGGGGATGAAGAGTACACAACTGGGAGCACCAAAAAGCTTCCCTTGTGAGTAAACGGCTATCAATGTGATCTCCACATTCATTAACAATTTTTTCGATAACAATGAATTCAAAGTCAGACATCTGGTGTTCAACTTTATTGAAATGCACGGCTAATTCGCACGTAGTCTTGTTAGTAAGCCGAGCCGATTTGTGATTCCGAAACCTGACCTTGAATTCATTGGATGTTGAACCCACATACTGAACCTTACACTTCTTGCAAGTGGCCAAATAAATCACGTTTTTAGATTTGCAACCAAGATGTTGCCTAATAGTGTAATAACGATCTGTACGAGCGCTGTAAAAAATCTTATCCTCCTTTAAAAAGTTCTTACATAAATCACATTTTTTGCTACATTTAAAACAACCTGTGGCAGAATGGTCGTTGTTAGTATAATTAGATCCCTTGGGTCCCGCTAGGAGCTCTTTGATGGTTTTGGCCCTTCTATAAGATGGAATGATTGACCCTTTGGAAAAAATCTGTGCAAATGTCGGTGAATCATAACCAGGGGGACGCGGGTTCGATTCCCACTCACGGCAATATGTTTTTCATTCAATGGATCTGCTAGTAGTTCGCTGTCGCTATTTGTACACTCAAATCACTTAATATTTCATAGCAAAGCGTCGTGTATCCTTCGGATCCTACTAGCTTGGGACTACATCGTTGGATTTCCAGCCTTGTTAATTCAAAAAAAAAAAAAAAATATATATATATATATATATATATATATATATATATATATATATATATATATATATATGAGCGAATTTGCTAAAAGGTAGCTACTGGAGTTTTCGCTTGAGCACGGGCGTAGCCCGTGTTCAAGCCATTGTGGCCTATCAGAATTGAGGCGGCTTGCCGTCAAGGCCTGCTTTGCCAAACAGCCCAGGGACAGTTCTAACTGTGGGTTGTGTGTCAAAAGCACAGGGCTGGGGGGGTTGCTACTTTGAGACTTTAACTGCAGTTAGAGGTTGTGGCCTTGTTAAGTCAGACTTTACACTGTAGCATGCCTTCATTGGCAATTTTTCCTGGACTAGTCTAGGCTTCAATGGTAGTTTGCTTTTGATCACCAATTAGAGTGAGCCCGCACTGTGGTGTATGTGGGTAGGTGATTGTTGGTTGTCTGACCAAAGCACAGGGGTGGGGAGGGTAGCTTTTCTTCAAGTTTGTGACGGTAGGAGAATTGGCTTGTTTTCACAATTTCTGCAGGCACCTTTATATATATATATATATATATATATATATATATATATATATATATAATATATATATATTTATACCAATCGGGTTTTCTCACAATTCACTCTACTGTCACTGCTCTACTTGAGGCTACAGACTCTTGGGCGTACAACGTTGACCGAGGAAAAATCAATGAAGTCGTCTTCCTGGACTTAAAGAAGGCCTTTGATTCGGTCGATCTTTAAATCCTTTTATCTAAATTAAGGAATTTTGGCATATGCGATAAGGCGCACTCTTGGTTTGAGTCATACAGTGATGCTCAGTTAATGGGACGCTCTCTAGGAGCTGCTCATTAAGCTGTGGTTTTCCTCAAGGCACTATCTTAGGACCGCTGTTATTTTTACTGAATATTAATGATTTATCAAATTTCCTTTCAAATTGTCAATCAAGGATATATGCCGACGATACTCACCTGACCTACGCCGGTTTCAGCGCTGACAATACCCAATCTTGTCTAAATGATGATTTAGTAAATGTTAGCAATTGGCTGATAGCGAATACACTCACGCTTAATATGACCAAAACTGAATTTATGCTAATTGGGTCAATGCAGAGGCTGTGTACTCTAACAGTTCCTCCTAGACCTTCAATCAATGGCTCTCCTATTGAGCATGTCGTGAATAAGGTAAATGTGACAGTTCCGCAACCGCGCACAAACTACTACAAAAACAGCTTTAGCTATAGTGGCGCAGTTGTGTGGAACAGTTTGCCATTAGAACTAAGGAAAGCAGAGTCCCTCAATCAATTCAAACGACTGATTAAAGAGGTTATCTAGGCCATTATTCTAAACACGGCATTCATGGAAAGCAGCTATTGAGCAAGATAGTTAATGTAGTTTACAAAGTTTTATCTATACTTGGTTTTAAATTTTTAATTGTACATACGGTTTTATATTGCTGACGAATTGTGCCGTGGTTAAATAAAGATTAAGTAAAATAAATAAATAAATAAATGAAACGCTTGCTACGCAGGCTACCATCACCGCACTGTTTGTGATGATTTTTGTGCACATCCTACGTACATTGTGCTTCTGTTGAAAGCTTTTGCGTTGGTCCTCTTTCACTTTTTCTTTGCTTCAGCTGCTGTGTTTGATGAGATCAATGTGCGCGTCCTTTCTTTGTTTAGCATGAAGGCCGATCCACTCGAAAAACATGCTTCAAAAATCCGAAGAATACTGATACAAAAGCTATTCTAGCTTTTTCTTGAGGCGCTGTTTTCCTAAACATTAATTTTTACCATGAAGATAACAATGTAAAGATTACCACTCAAAAGCGCTTTGCTTGATTGCAATCAAATTTTGACATTAGCTCGTCTATTCCCAACAAACCAGGTTTGGGGAATTTCAAAATTCAAAATATCTTTTCCGCGAGTGCCTTTTCCGCGTGGTTGCTCAAAGGTTTTAGTTAGTGCTTTCGACAGTGATCTGACAAGAAAAGCAAAGCATTTTCTTCAATAATAAATGAAATTTCAGGGTGCCACATTTGATACAAGGGTTGGGGTATCCGTGCCTTAGTCGGAAAGCACTACATCCGTTTCACTGAAGTTAAGGATGTATTCTGTTTTGGTCTCAATTAATTGCGCGAATTTACGAAAATAATTTGAATTTCTAATTTTAAAGAAAATGAGCTAGTTCGTTAATATGGAGACTCTATCCAATTCAAAAGGAATTACAAACTAAATTTTCGGAGGATCATTCGTTGCTGTTAGTACTACGGTAGTTTTGACACATTTTATCACTGTGACCGATAAAAACCCCCGCAAAAAACGACATACCTTTCATGAAACAGATTACAACGACGATATAAAAGCTGTAACAGGTACTAATGGCTTAAATAGAAATCAACACTCAACCTTTAGCGAAACCAGGAGATCGACGAAAGGAATTCTTTCGTGTACCTCCAATTTCGGGAAACAAACGAAGAGAACACAAAAAGTGACGATGACCATGGCTTGTGGATGACGCAGAATGAGCATATGGCCCGGGGGTGAAAATATGCCATTTTGTTTTCTATTTGCAGCAACTAGCCAATGATAACAAACGTTACAATTTGTGGATATGAGGAAGAACACTGCAGATAAATTGTCTCTCTCTAAAGGAATATTCCCCGAGATAAATTAAAAATTGCCAAAGTAATCCCTGTGTTTAAAACTGATCATCCTGATCTATTTACTAACTAGAGGCCAATTTCTTTGCTTCCAAATTTCTCTAAAATTTTTGAGAAAGTGATGCATAATCGTTTGTCAGGATTTGCAGATTCTCCCAATCTTTTCTATTAACTCCAGTTTGGATTTCGAAAAAAGCATTCTACTGCACTACCTCTTATCTATCTTATAAACAAAATTGCAATGTCTATGGACCAAAATGAAATTACGGCCGGTATATTCCTTGAACTTTCTAAGGCTTTTGATAGAAAAATTTTATTTCAGAAACTTGAATACTACGGCATACGCGGTCCAGCACTGCAATGGATCAAAAGTTATCTGACAAATCGTATAGAATTTGTACAGTTCGGTGAAACCCGTTCTTCCGACCAGATAATTAGATGCGGAGTGCCCCAGGGCTCCATCTTATGTTCCTATTTTTTGTTTTTTACATTAATGATCTCGCAAACGCCACTAAACTAGCTGAGTCGTTGCTCTTTGCAGATGATACTAGCATCAATTATTCTAACTCTGACCCTAGTCGTGTTATTTCTGTAATGAATAACGAATTGACTGGTCAGACTAATGTCAGCTTATGGATGAAATCCAACAAACTGTCTGTCAACATAACGAAAACTAAGCTAAACTAATTATGTCATATTTAAGCCGAAACAAAAAGTAATCCATATGAGCTCCTCTGTTTTATTTGATAATGTGCCACTTATTAAGCATCTAACGGAAGTGAAGTTCTTAGGTGTCTATCTTGATGAAGCTCTTACGTGGAAATCTCACATTGGCTATATTTGTAAAAAAAAAATGCTAAATTCGTTGGTATTATATATAGGTGTCGCTTTCTTCTCTCAACCAAAACCAAAACATCTTTCTATTATACTTTAATCTATCCCTATTTAACTTACTGTACAGTAGTCCAGTCTTCAACATATGTCACGAACTTAAATCACATATTTCTTCTTCAAAAATGAGCTGTGCGAGTCATAACGAATTCAGAATTCCTCGCCCCTTCTTCCCCCCTATTTGCTGAATTGAAAATCCTAGATATTTTTATATACCATCATCATTTATTACTTTTTCCTTTTGAAAATCTATTCTTCACAAATAATCAAATACAGAATTATGACACTAGAGCTTCATCTCTTCTTAGGCCCCATATGTGCAGGACAAACATTAAGCAGTTCACTATACTCTATCAAGGACCAAAAATCTGGAATGCTTTGCCTCTTTCGATTACATCCCTTTCCAGATTATCTTCCTTTAAAAGACAGTTTGTTGAATTCATTAACAATTCAATAAACGTTACTCAATATAAAAGCAAATAACATAAACCATGAAGCCATGAAAATAGCAGTTTGATTTCTTTTTTTTCTTTTCATTTCGTTTTCGTTTTCTTCGCTCACCTTTTGCTGTAGCTGATTTCTTATTCACGTTTCACCAAGGAGACCTCTCAGCAATACGCCCTATGGTTTCTTAGAGGTCTCCTCGCCACTAACTGTATGTTTTAAAGTTTATATTATTTAGAATTGAGGCAAACAAAGATTGATTGATTGAACAAATGGCTTCCATTCTATAACGTGGTCTGCCCTGCAGGGGGCATCCCACGTAAAAAGCAGACAAGGCCTGCAAATATGTTATCAGTAGACAGTCACTTCACGATCAGGAGACAAATGATGGAAAGCATTTCATCAATTTATTCAGTATTCTTTAACCAGGTGCAGTTTACTGTTTCCTTGAACTAAGCTTTGCTATTTTTATTGATTCTCTGAAACAAATCAACCGGAATCATTTTTTTTTTTTTAAGTATTGGCTTTAGGCATGTTACTTTACAGTTAGAAAATTGTAATGGACAAATTGATATCACATGTATGGGCTTAAATTTAAGATAACGTTGCGACACATTTCTTATTGTCTCTACACACACTTAATTTAGTGGCATTAATAAATGTCTGTTCACTGCAGTTGTTCTAATAAGAGAGGAATTAAACTTAACTTACTTTTTGTAATACAACAAAGAAATCAATTTGTTCATCATGTAATAATCAACAAAGTTACATAATAATCTCTTTTAAAACTAAAACAACACGAACATGTCACCGTTGAAAGAACTGTCTTTTAAAATAATAAATTATTGTTATAAGACATTGAGTTTTCGATTTATTGTATCATCAAGTTGTAAACACAATCAACTGTTGGTCACAAGACATTTCCCGTGTTCATATACCAATCTTTCCATCTAAGGTGTACATCCCTTTTGCAAAGCAAAGTCCAAAAATACATGGGTACAATGAACGTGAATGTCTCTGTTCTACCTGAAGTTCGAAAATACGGTAGACGTACTAGATCCTCAACCAGCAACGTTAATAAATACATAATTAAGAAATGTAAAACATCTACTTACCAGAAATCCTTTCTTATTAGAACTAGTAGAATTTGGAATTGTTTAGCGGACGAGCCAGATTTGAGCTCATCGACCTTAGCTTCCTTTAAATCGGTTATTTTTAATTATTATAAGTCCTCGTTAGCTGTTTCCTATAACTTTGATGACCCACGTTCGTTCAAGTCTATCTGTTTAAAATGCAATAGTGCTCGTCCCTTGTTCCGTCCGATAACTTGTTGTATGTAGTTGTAGAGTTCTTTCTGTATTGCTGTATTTTTTAACATCCCTTGTTTTTATCCAGTTCTTATTAGTATCCGGGCCCGCTGTAATTGGCCACAGCTGTTGCGGTGTCCCTGCCAATGTTCTTCTGTATAAGTAATTGTTTTGTTTGTTTATTTGGCGAAGCTATTGAAAAAAAATAATAAATAAAGCGTTGCATTTTTGTTGTAGGATTTATACACCATACTTGTTGCACACAGATATCACAGAACTTAAGCACGTGAAGTTTTTAAGCCAAGGATAGAAACCTGAGGTGAACTTTCCGCATGCCAGGACATTCGTCTCTTCAATTAAACTAATCGTCTCTCACAGAGAAAAAAAGTACTTATCATTATATAGATATGATAGTGTCACGATAACTTTAAAAAGAAAACAGCTCACTTCCGTTTGACTAATCTTCCTTTTATAAAATTGAATTTGGTTGTTTGGCTGTTTCTAATCTCATCTCTTCAATTTAGCAGTGTAGGCCAGATTACCACATTTATTACTGGGTTACAAACCCAGTCGGAATCTGCGTTTCATTTCTCCGATTTTTCCGTGTCGGAAAAAGTCTTTCCTGTCACTCCCCCAGTAAGTGGGGTTTTTGTCCATAGAGTGTTCTCCGCGTATTTTGATAAGTTTCAGGGGGTAGGAAAATGCGTAGATTTCTCTGATGGACACAGTAGAATATTTAATTACCCGGCAATGGCGTCGAAGTGATTGAAAAACAAATTGTGTTTTGGTGGATCTTTAAACAAAAGATACCTTTATGGAGCTCAAGAAGGAACGTCAATTGGATAAACAAGACAGGCGGTGGAAAATAAATATCTGGAATCTTAAAAGCGACGAGTAATGGACTTCGAAAACAATCTTTCGCCCGTCGAGCCGTAATCAAAGTGAGCTATATTTCTAATATTTTACCAATTGTGATGCTATGTACAACACTGAAAAGAAATGGAAAATTCTCTGGTAACTTACATGTATGGGTTCAACAAAGACAAAGAAGGAATCGAAGACCTTAAGTCATTGGATCTGTGATCTTTGTTGTCTGGCTATTTGTATTCATTTGCACTCAACTTTGCATAGTCTTCAAGTAAAAAAAAAAAATTTGGAAATTGTGACAGCCAAGAATTATTTGAAAGAAAGCTTGTCGTCTACTTTGTGCTTCATTATTCAAGGAAAAGGTTCTCCAGAAAAGGGTTTGATCCTGAAATCATTTTGTTGCCTATGGTAATTTGACACGACTGGGTTTTGTTGTCTGAAATAGGAAGTGGTTTTTACCTCTAATAGCAAATATGTTGTTTGTCTCAATATTTTTTTCCTGTAAAATAAAAATTATGTCCCAAACATAATTACATTTTTGCATCGGGATGCCTGTTGTTATCAAGCACTGGCTGCGTGAACTGGGTACTAGGGAACACGTGATGGAGAATTGCTTTATAGTATGCTGCGCACATAGGAGCGCCCATTTCGACCTCTACACCATCGTGTGGCAAGCTATCTGTTCAAATTTTTCAGGCAAGTTCTTTTGCATCCCTTTCTCTGTATGGAGCAGCCAAGGGTTCTGACTTTGGGCCACTCCTTTATACGTAGGCTCCGGGATTTTATTATTAAGAATAGTCCCACATATAACCTTAACTTAAACATTAATAACTCGGTTACAATTCATTGGCATGGCGTGGGGGGTTGAACAATCGATAAGGTTAGGCAGTTTGACTTAACCGAAGTAGAACGTTTTAAACCTGATGTTGTATTTTTACAAGTCGGTACTAACGACCTCACGCGTCGTCGGTCGTCTCCAGCATCTGTTGGCTCTGCCATCGAGGATTTGGTCTGTTTACTCCATCACGAGTACGGGGTTCGCTTAGTATGTGTCGGTCAAACCGTTAAAAGGCACCCGGTTGGGACGTTCAATACTAATGTACAAATTCTGACGCAGTACCTTCAAGGGGTCTTAGAACCGCTCCCCTTTGCCATATACTGGACGCATCGGGGATTTTGGCGGGCTTCCAGTTCATACTTGTCATACGATGGTGTCCACTTAAATAAAGAAGGGCAGCATAAACTGTACAGGAGTGTCAGGGGGGCAGTTATGCATTGTTTAAAACGCCTGACAACATAAAGGAATTTTTGGCCAACCAGTTTTGATTTTTGGCAAGTGCATAGCCTTTGCCAAGGAGTTGCGTTCAGTGGGCTTTTGGTGTCTTTCTTTGTTCTGCCCATGTGCTATTGTTGCAATTTAATAAAGGGGTACTTTCTAAAGAAACTGTGGTGCTGCGTCGGTGGGGAAGTAGTATACAAAAATCTGGTTTATCAACGGAGTTGATAATGTAAATTGACCACCGTACAGAGATTCTAAAAGCTGACGTTTCGAGCGTTAGCCCTTCGTCAGAGCGATTCGCTCTGACGAAGGGCTAACGCTCGAAACGTCAGCTTTTAGAATCTCTGTACGGTGGTCAACTTACATTATCAACTCCGTTGATAAACCAAATTTTTGCAATTTAATAGCTGCGGTTACACTAGCCATTTTTCCCTTGGGTAAGTGGCTTTTTCCCACGGGGAAGCAATTTTTTTATGTGTAACCGTTCTGCCCAAAGGAAAATTTCCTGTGGGAAATTTCCATGGATACGTCAAAAAGAACAAAAGAATTGCCTATGACAGTTCCAGATGTAAGTCTTATGGTTACCAAAACTCCAAAGCGGCTCAACCAATCACAAGATTGGCGAACGCGAGGAAAATACATGCTGTGATGAACTGTGTAAACAACTGCGGACGTGGAAATACCGAAGCCCGCCTTTTCTGGCCAGCAGCAAGTCGACGTCTAAATTATAAATTGGAGAGTTGCAAGGACTAGAGAAAGCGTAACTGAAGTCGACGTCTTTGTTGCCTTCTTAAAATGAAGCGATGAATCGCTGAACTTAATTGAGGTGGACAGTTTAAGAGAAGCGCCGATCGTGACAATTACCGAAAATAAGCCAAAGAAAAGTTTGTCGTTCAGATGTAGATCTTAGATGTTTACCTTTTTTTTTAGATCCTTAATTTTAATGTATTTTGTATTGTAATTAGTTTTTCAAAAACCATTTAGTTCTAAAACTAATAAATCTCATCTTGTCTTATCTTAAAGGTAAGTTTCCCACCAAAACAGGCCAACGCTTACCTTCCCCTGGGTAATTTACAAGTGTGTAACCGCAAATGGGGAGTCGATCATAACCCAGGGTAAACCCAACCCAAGCCGTAACCCCAAGGTTCCCCATGGGC
>NC_090877.1:24618115-24630615 GCF_036669935.1 Montipora foliosa | reverse complement strand
TTAAGAGATTTTAACGGACGTACATTTTTTCTGGACGAACCGTGGCGGGTTTCCCCGCCTCTCAAACTTTACACCGACGCTGCGGGCTCAAAGGGCTATAGCGCGCTTTTTGGGAAGCATTGGTTTTACGGAGAGTGGCCTGCCAATTGGAAATCATTGAACATTGCATTTTTGGAGCTCTTTCCGATCACTATCTCGCTCCATGTGTGGGGATGTCAAATGAGCAACCAATGTGTCGCTCTGTTTACTGATAATGCGGTTTTGGTTGACATTATCAATAAGCAGACTTCAAAACACCCCATGATCATGATCTTAGTCCGTGACCTTGTCCTAACATCACTACGTCATAATATCTTGTTTCGGGCTTATCATGTACCCGGTGTTGACAATACCCGGGCGGACTTAATTTCTCGTTTACAGATTGTAGATTTCAGGAAAGCCTTCCCAGATGCCGACCCAGAGCCAACCCATGTTCCCGAGACCCTCCTCCCGCAGAAGTGGTCGATACCTTAAAAGAATTACTACATTCCTCATTGTCGGAGAAGTCTCGCAAACAATACTCACGGGCTTGGGTTGTCTTTACTGAATTCTATACCCGCTATCAGAGTGCCGACTTACATTTCACCGTTTCGACCGCGTGTATCGCATTATTCATTTCCTTTTTATGTGCCAAGGGCCCAGCTCCTGCTACCATCAACTGGTACCTATCAGCCATAGCATATGTACATAAGATCAAAGGCCACTACGACCCGACCAAATCATTTTTAGTTGAAAAGCTTCTTGTGGCCTTAGGCCGCCGCGTTCAAGCCGATGTTCGTATGCCCATTTCACGTCCATTATTGTACGAATTAGTTAGCGCTTTGCAGCATACTAGTCCATCTGCCTATCGCAGATCTCTGTTCGGGGCAATGTTCATGACAGCATTTTATGGTTTCTTGCACAAGTAACAAGCAAGTTGACACAGTTCTGCAATTTGATCAAGTCACGTTTTTGAAACAATCTTCTCGAGTGACGGCTGTCAAGATTGTGATCACTAAGTTTAAACACAACACGAATAATCGGCCGTTTGTCATAACCATAGAAAGCGAACCTTCAGAAACATTTTGCCCCGTGCAGAACTTAATCGACTACATTAAACTTAGGGGTTACCATAAAGGCCCCTTGTTCACGTGTGCAGCTGGCGGGGCAATCTCGATACATACTTTTAACATTGAGCTCCGCCGTGCTTTGACTTTTTGCGGCCTTGATTGTTCTCGCTACAAGAGCCATATCTTTCGCATTGGTGTAGCGTGCCATGCGTCTGAGAAAGGTTTTTCGGATTCGCAAATCCGTGCCCTAGGTAGATGGCGTTTGGACGCTTTTAGAACTTACATTCGTCCGCCTTCTCTCAAAGCTAACTAATTGTTTTTTAAACGTTTAAGACACTAGTCAAGCCGCTATTGGATCTCCGTTGTATAGGTCAGTCAGGAGCTGCTATGCAGTGGTGATTTTCAATATGGCTATTTACCCGTCCGTTATGGGACCAGTACATTTTGTCCTCCTCTCTGGTTAGTATTAACGGGCCACGGTGGATTCTCTGATGCGTGGGTCAGTCAGGGGCTGCCATACTAAGAGGGTTTTTCACTGTGAACTCTTTTCGCTCTCACTTGCTATGTACTTTACCAATATCTTCTCATGTATTACTTTATCATTATGTTATCTGTCTTACGAAGGAGCTAAGGTCTTGGCAAGAATTGATATGTTATTTACCCTCTGTGATTTGCGCTAGTGCAGTAGAACTTCCGTTTGGGCGCCAAAATAAAGTCGCAAAGGACCTGGCGACGAGTTAGTCTATTTATATAAAAAAGCGTAACGTATTTAAATATTCGCTTTTGCATGCAATCAACCGATCGACACACCCACAATGTAAAGAGCCGTGTTATGAAGTATGGATTGCCCAACAGAATTGTAAGTAGAATTTCGCTGCGAATATTTCAGTCTTTAAAGTGTAATTTCATATTTAAAACGCAAATCTTTTATTTGCTTTGCAGTTTGACTGTTGCCGATGACATTTCCCGTCCGCAACGAGTACAGAAATAAAACACCGGGTTATCTATAGTGTCTGTGCGGTCACATGACTATGACGTAGGTGAAAAGTTAGTTCCGCCATATTGGAGGAGTGAAATCTGACACGCGACTCCTCGCGTCTTGTAGCGATGCCTTCGGTTTGTCTAATCGTTGGATGTTCCAACGATAAAAAGAGACGTCCAGACCTTAGTTTTTGTAGGGTGCCTAAAGTTATTACTAGTCAAGGCGAGCAGACGGAAATTTTGTCGAATGAACGGCGAACTAGATGGTTAGCGGCCATAAGTCGTGATGACTTGACCGAAAGCAAGCTTGAGAGCGACAGTGTTTGTGGAATTCATTTTCACTCTGGAAAAGCAGCCTCCCTCTGGGATAAATTCAATCTAGACTGGGTGCCTAGCTTGCATTTGGGCCACAGCAAGTTAAAGAGTTCAGACTAACAAGAGAAACAACAAGAAAGAGCCCAGAGAATAAGAGAAAGACGTAAACGCGAGGAGGAGCGTGAAGAACAGGATCAGGCTGTTAAACAAAAAATGTCCAGGAAAGATGAATCAGAAGCCCATGGAGATAGAATCAGGGATATTTCTTTCGCGGTTCAAGATGAAGGAGATTTGGTAGAGGTTCCAGAGGAGGAGGAAGACGGGAACAACATGGCCACGCAAACTGAGCCAAGCGAACTCACGCAATCACGGGAGATGACGGTAAAGTTCGCTTTAACACTGGGTTACCCTCGAGGGAAGTTTTAATGAAAACATTCTCCTTTGTATTTCCACATGTCAACAGACGCTCCCTGTCATTGAGTAAATTTCAGGAGTTTGTTCTGGTGTTGATAAAACTACGGCTGGCCGTCCCACACCAAGACCTTGTTTATCGTTTTGATGTTTCTAGAATTGTTGTTTTTCGCATTATTGTCACCTGGTTAACTGTCATGGATGTTCGTTTATCTCTTTTAATTTCCTGGCCAATTTGGGAACAGCTTCAAAAAAAACTTATGCAGTTGGCCCAGGAATTAATTAAGTGATATGAATTAATAGCAATTGAACTAAAGCTCAGTAAAACAGAAAATTTGTTATGGTTTCTAAGGGCAGTGCTTGTGGGATTGACAATCTAGTACCCAGTGCAGCCTTATTTGGGTTCTAGTGCTTAGTTGAAAGAGTTTGACAGTGTATTTCAATTTAGTAAAATCCAGCTAGTGGTCGATTATCTATGCTGCATTCTGATTGGTTGAGCTACTACTAGGCTATATGTTATAGCCCACTAGTAGCGAAGAGTGTCAGCTTTGAAAACCAAAACTATGTTTTTGCTAGCTAAAGTTGTTTTGTCTTGATATTTTTTTATTTTTTATTTTTTGATATTTTTGTCTTGATATTTTGACCAACAAGTTGGTGTCTGCTATAGAGACGTTTTGACCATGTATTTGGTTTTTTTATATGTTACCTTTCCTTTGTACATAGTTTTTTATTGTATAATTTTAATAATGTAGTATTCTTTCATACAAATTATGAAATATATATATTGCAAGGTTCATATTAGCCTCCCACACAGATACTTGACACTGTTTTGATCAAATTGTCTGATCCTGTAGAAAATATGGTTAGCCTACGTCTACACGTAGGCTAAAATATGGTGAGCCTTAGTAATAAATAATATTTTTATCCATGGACAAGGGTAATAAAATTGATCAAATATAAAAATATTGTTGAATGGATGGTGTGATCCTCCTTTAATATCTAACACTGGGTTGGAGAGGCAGTAAAATAAATACAACAATATTTCTAGCTCTTTGGAATGAAGATTCTCCTTCCAATTTGTCTTGTTTATGCTCAATAATCAAAGGGAAAATTTAATACATGTATAAACAGTATTAATATCAGGAGTCATTTGTAATTGAGGCCTTAGTCCACACTGTCCTTTCGTACAGAATGAAAAAATGCCTCTCAAGATAACTGGGTCCTTTCATTCTACCTTAAAATTAGTTCTCTACTGGGATTTAATCTTTGCGGGTACTACCTGGAAATCACTGTCCCTCATCTGTGGGATTTTTCCCAATAAACAAGTACAAGATGTGGCAATGGTCACTTACAGCGTATCATAACAACAAGGGTGTTTACATAATTTTATATAACTGCGTGCAATGAAGAATGTAACCTTTTAAGCCCCATATCAAGTTCTGCAATACAGTGCATTTCTTATGGTACTGTTCAGTTAAACATTGACACATTTTATCTTAGATGGTCCTTTTATTCATTCTCCTGACCTGCATGTTTCATTAGGCAGTGATAATGTAAGGTCAGGAGAACTTATTTGCTACTCGCTGTTAGGGCTTAAAAGGTTATCACTTGGGAAAATGCCCATTATTAAAGATCAACGGTTGGAAAAAGTTCCATTCGACTGGACCTCAAACATCTTGAAAGGTGAGGACGCATCTTCGGGATGTCAAATTGAATAGTCAAGGGTTCATTGAGCTGAAAGAACAGTTCCTTCTTCGGTTGATGTTATCCACAATGGCATGTGCGGATCATTCATTCGTTGGAATGTCTCACTTTTGCAAGAACCACGTATTTATCTCGCAATGTTTGTCCAAGAACACTTGTAATAAAGCCAGACACCATATGGTTGTACGCAAGGAGACTTCTGAAATTTTTAAACTGCTCCTTTGTATAAAAACTCGTATCGAGCACTAGATATGACAGAAGATCGCACGACTCGACTGGAGGAAGACATTCCGGAGTACAGTTTTCATCCGGAATAAGGAAAGGGTCGATACCAATGGCCGCTATTTTCTCCACATATCTTCTCCCTTTGTTGCCCTGTAATGACTCGCCATAGGCAGACAGAATAAACTTGAAATTTGTCTCGCTCTCACAAGGACACGCTTCAGTTGCCGCCATTACAAATTGAACATTACTCCTCCAAGATGGCGGCGCCTCGTTTTCGGAATTTTTGTGACGTCACGCGAACAGACACTATACTTCGACTGTAGCCTTCAAATTTAAGTAACGCTTCGCTACGTAAGCGCGAATCAGTCAAAAATTCTATTCATCGAAGGTTACATTATCAACTGCAAGATCCCGAAGGACAGCGTCGTGGCAAAACGACCGGTTCCAAGAACAACTGACAGCGAATCAAGCGACCGACCGATCTTGGAATCATTACAGTCATTTAAATTCACGAAAGAAACGCATCATTTTCCAGAACAACCGACTGCCATAAAGCGAGCGACTGACCGTTCTAGAAAATACTTCAATTTACACCTTCATTTCGCAATGCCGCCGAAAGTTGATGTAAAAACCCTCACGGGAAAAATGAACAATGCCGCTGGAATTCTTAATGAGTTAATGGAAGAATTTGAAGCGATCTTTGCAGTAAAACCGGGACTCGAAAGACTCGAAGCAGTGTTCAATTTAGTGGAATCGAAGTACAGATCTGTTAAAAAGCAGCAAGAGGCAATTTTAGATAAGTTAATTGAAGAAGGCGCTTCATCAGAAGATGAATTGGTGTTAACGAACAGAAAACTCGGGGACAAAGTCAAAGCTGATTTTCTCCAAATTACTTTGAAATACCCAGCATATCAAAGCGAAAATGCTCTTCCGAAAGGTCCTGACCACACAGAAACCTTGAAAACGATGACCTCTGCAATTGAGAAAATGGCCGTTGCGATAGGATCGAAACCTAGCAGCCTAGAGCGCTTGACAGTTCCGAACTGGGACGGAAGTCGAAGAACGTATCAGACGTGGAAAAGGGAGTTTAGACACTGTATGGAAAAATATGGACAAGACAAGGACGAGCAACTTCAAAGATTCCGAAAAGCGATGCCTAAAGGCTTCTTCTGGACAGATCAAGTTAAGACCTGTAAAGACATTAACCAAGCCTGGGAAATTCTTGAGACTGAATTCGCAAACGAGCGAAAACTTATGGACGAACTGTTAGCTGAAATGAATAATCTCAAACATGTTAAACGGGACTCCAAGTCACTCACGCGTTACGCCACGACGATTTCTGTATTTGTCAATGATATGGAAAACAATGGCTGCACCGTGTTGGAGGCGTCAGAAGCTCCGTTCTTCATGTCTCAGCTTTTATCAAAACTCGATCCAAGAGACAATACAAACTTTGGTAGGGAGATGAAGAGAGCGGGAAAGGAAGAAAATGTGTCAAACCTTGTAACCTGGTTACATCAAGAGGCAACCCTTCGCTCCAGAGGCAAACCAGACAGTGACAACGCCGATGAAAAGGAACGTACCCACCGAGGACCAACCTTTAGAAGAACAGAGAACCACGCTGCTAGTAATGATAGAACTCCCGATCAAGAAGCGTGCCCACTCGGTTGTGCGTGGAAACACCATTTAGCTGCCTGTCCGCTGTATCAAAGTTCAACGGTAAATCAAAGATGGGACGTAGTCAAACAGAGCAAAAGATGTCGCAAATGTCTTAGACTACATCACACGAACAACTGTAAGAAACCAGACGGTACTACCTGCGATAAATGCAAAAGGAACCATCACCGCACTCTTCACAACGAGACGATCAATTCGAATCTAAGCTCGAACGCAGTGCCTTTCCGAATGCAAGATGTTCCTGCAGAAGGCAATACCAACTGTGCCGCTGACCACAAGGAAGATGTCAAGCTAATCACTGGTTTATGTCCTGTCCAAAAGGTGAAGGTTATGGACTCAGGTGGAACGCTTGTTGAAATGCTTGCGATGATAGATTCTGGATCAAACACAAGTCTGCTATCTAAGAATGCAGCCGAACGACTGGGAATAGCAGGGACAGCCACCCATCTTACTATGAATCTAGCAGGTGGAGAGAAGAGGTCTGAAACTTCGGAAATCATCGAGATCACTGTTGCCTCGAGTACAGAAGAGGATATCACAAAGACCCTGGAAGTATACACGATAAAGAGACCTTGCAGTGCCGCGAAGACAATCTCAAAGGGAGCTATTGAACACTTCTCTCATCTCAAACCAGTTGCGAACAAACTGCATCTATCTGGTGGAACAATAGATCTTTTAATCGGTACAGATTTCGTCG
Source organism: Montipora foliosa (assembly GCF_036669935.1). Lineage (NCBI taxonomy): Eukaryota > Metazoa > Cnidaria > Anthozoa > Scleractinia > Acroporidae > Montipora > Montipora foliosa. The sequence continues at coordinate 24,623,517 of NC_090877.1, read as the reverse complement.
ATGCCTTTGTCGACATTCATACCTTGTCTGGGGAACCAGGAGAGCCGATTGCCAAACGTAATTGCTTTGGTTGGTACGTTTTAGGACAAGTTAACAGTTCCAGGATACAGTCCGTTGAAGTCGGAACATTGAGCTTTGAGGACGACATTAAGAAACTACTTTATCAGGACACGCTGGGAGTTAAACCAACGGAACTGTGTACTTGTAGTGAGAACGTGCTACGAGAAAACAAGTTCGTCAAATCCCTGTCTGATTCAACTACATTGGTAGATGGAAGAATCCAAGTAAGAATGCCTTGGAATGAGAATGGACCCCCCAAACGCAGCAATTATGACATTGCCTTCAAAAGAATGCAGTCTGCCGAGAAGTCGTTCCAAAGAAAAGAATGCTTCGCAATCGTAAATGACGAGGTACAAAAGCTGTTGGAACAAGACTTCGTAATTAAAATTCCTACAGATGAAGTTGATCACAGTCAACCCGAATGGTATCTGCCCTTGCAAGCAGTTTTCACACCAGAGAGAACTACTAAGGTTCGCCTTGTTTTCGATGCGTCTTCAAAAGGCCACGAGGGTCTTTCCCTGAACGATCACCTCGAGAAAGGACCTAATTACACTAACAGTCTTCCCAATGTGCTTATGGCCTGGCGATGGAACGAAGTGGCTTACTCGGGTGATATCCGGAAAATGTTTAATCAAGTACTAGTGCACCCTGATGACCAAGTCTTTCACAGATTCTTGTGGAGAAGCGACAAAACTGAAACGCCCTCAGTCTTCCAGTGGCTCAGATTAAATTTTGGCGACAAGCCAGCACCAGACATTGCCTCGAACGCCATCAATTACTTAGCTAAAGTCTCACAAGTCGAATTTTCCAGACGCAGCCCAAGAACTTCAAGATCACGCGTACGTGGACGATATCGCGGGATCCAAAAGCAACTCGACAAAAGCCAAGGGAATAATCAAAGAAATTGACACCGTCCTTGGAAAAGGCCAGTTTCAAATTAAGGCGTGGCATTCCAACCGCTCAGAAATTGACCAGTCTGATGGTGAGAGATTCACAGATCTGCTTGGCCACAAATGGGATAAAAAAGAAGACAAGTTTACCTTCAAGAAAGAAAACGTGGTTGGCTTACTGGAGGGCTTCTCCAAAAGAAGCTGTCTGAAGTTTCTCGCTCAACTCTGGGATCCTATCGGACTTGTGTCACCCGTTACTATCAAGTTCAGAATTGACTTGCAAGGATTATGGAGTTCGGGTTACAGCTGGGACGACATCCTTCCCGAGAGTATTCAGCAAACATGGTTAGAAAATGTCCAGTCCATAAATGATCTCCTGTCATTTCACTTTGACCGCAAGCTAAAACCAAGCAATGCAGTGGGCGTGCCTCAAATTCACGGATTCTCGGATGGTGGTGAGCAGGCTTATGGTGCAGTCATCTTCCTACGGTGGAAACTTGCTGGCGGAAACTATCGTTGTGTTCCAGTCATGATAAAGGCTTTCGTAGCACCACTGAAGAAGAAAAGCATCCCGAGATTAGAACTGTTGGGCTGTTTATCACTCGCACGCATGTACATCACATGTGTAAAAGCATTGGAATTCACAAAAGCGCAGGACTGGGAACGATTCTTCTGGATCGATTCATCAACTGTTTTGTCCTGGATCAGAACCCCACCACGGGAATTCAGGCCCTTTGTATCTGCCAGAGTGGCTGAAATTCAAGAGACCATTGGGGCAGACCAATTTCATTACATCAAGTCTAACAACAACCCTGCAGATCCTCTGACGAGAGGAATCCATCTTAATCATCTCATGAAGTGGGCAGAGGGACCCTCCTTCCTAGAGTTGCCAGAAGAAAAGTGGCCCAACTTTCAAGATCACACCCAAGTTAACACTAATGTGGACGACCTTGAAGCTTTAAAAGAGAAGAAAACGTTTCAGAAAGAGAAGAAAGCCGGTAAACACCGCACTGCCGCCGCAGAAGTATGTCCTGAACTAGATCAGCATGAATCTGAAGAAAATCCTATCCTTTTACATTTGCTGAAAACGTGTTCTACGTACTCCAAGATAAGGAGAACTCTTGCCTACGTTCGTCGCTTTATTTACAACGCTCGGAAAATGAACCCGAAGTCAGGGCCCATTTCAGTTCAGGAACTGAAGTCTTCCGAAACCCAGCTTCTGAAGTGGAGTCAATTTCACGTCGACGAAGACAGTTTGGATAAGAAACTAGTTGCAAAGAAGGGTGAAGATGGCCTTCTTCGTGCGCATGGTCGACTTGAAGATATCAGATGTCTCCCGGAAAAGTTGAGAAAGCCTATTATGTTACCACAAGACCACCCTTTTGTGATCTTGCTTCTGCGTGACCTCCACGAACGACGTGGGCATTGTGGCTATAAGAGTTTAATTCACGAGGCCAGAAAAAGATTTTGGATTATTGGACTCCGCAGAATGGCTAAGACCGTCACCTCAAAATGTGTCACATGCAGAAAACTACGGAAAAGGCCCCTCAACCAGCTCTTGGGACAGATCCCAAACCTAAGAGTAGCAGCTGGCTTCCCTGCATTCTCGAACACTGCTATGGACATGTTCGGACCAGTACAGATTAAACTCGGTCGCAAAACCCTGAAAGAGGCACAAGTGACCATCTTCACTTGCATGACTTCACGTGCGATCCACCTAGAGCTGGTCACCGATAAAACCTCAGACGCATTCTTAATGCCCTTTCGACGTTTTGCCTGCTTACGCGGATACCCTAATGTTTGCTGGTCAGACCGTGGAACAAACTTCGTGGGTGCCCAAGGTTACCTGAAGGAAACCACACAGAACTGGGATATTCCTGGGATAAAGAGTGTCCTCTCTGATAAATTTGGCTGCGAGTTCAGATGGGAATGGAATACACCACATGCGAGTCACCAAAACGGAATTGTTGAGACCCTAATTAAGTCAGTCAGACAAGCACTTAACGCCACTTGCAAGAACCAAGCCTACTCCGAGGAACAATGGAGAACATTTCTGTCAGAAATCACCTACATGGTCAACGGACGACCGCTGTACCCCAGTTCCGACGATATCTGGGAGGCCCCACCGATCACTCCAAACGACCTACTGCTAGGCCAATACAATCCACCGCCACAACCAGAACCAGAAGAAAGAATCAATCCGCGACAGTTACTCAGGAGTACCCAAAACAGAGTTGCTGATTTCTGGAGGAGTGGGATGAAGTATTTCGCTACAAACTTGTTACCAAAAAACAAGTGGTTTCGCGAGCGAGATAACGTCCAGACCGGTGATCTTGTATTGGAGCTGGATCCCAAACACAAAAGATGTGAATGGAAAATGGCGCGTATTGTAGGCACCTATCCTGGAAACGACGGCCTTGTTCGAAAAGTGAGAATCAAGACAAGAGATGGGGAGTACGACAGACCAATTCACAAACTGTGTTTGATTGCGACAAAGGAAGAGCTCAATGCAGGACTACTCTAGTTTAAATCAATTCAAGAACAATGAACACTCGCATGATTATTTCAGTCTTAAAATGGTTGCTCAATTAGAGCTAAGCTCTTAATTTCCGCACTCGGGCGGAGTGATTTGCGCTAGTGCAGTAGAACTTCCGTTTGGGCGCCAAAATAAAGTCGCAAAGGACCTGGCGACGAGTTAGTCTATTTATATAAAAAAACGTAACGTATTTAAATATTCGCTTTTGCATGCAATCAACCGATCGACACACCCACAATGTAAAGAGCCGTGTTATGAAGTATGGATTGCCCAACAGAATTGTAAGTAGAATTTCGCTGCGAATATTTCAGTCTTTAAAGTGTAATTTCATATTTAAAACGCAAATCTTTTATTTGCTTTGCAGTTTGACTGTTGCCGATGACATTTCCCGTCCGCAACGAGTACAGAAATAAAACGCCGGGTTATCTATACTTCGACTGTAGCCTTCAAATTAAAGTAACGCTTCGCTACGTAAGCGCGAATCACTCTGTTTTCAATGTCAGTTCGCGTCCGGTTCATGACTAGGTCAGACATGGGCTGCTGGTCACGACAGTACCTTACATGACTTTCTTTTATCCTCGCTGTTTTCAGTTTAATATTCCTCCGGGTTCTTAGTTCCGGATCTTGGTGGGGAGGTCACACGTTGTGTGCCTTGTGGCGCTTATTTCTTCCCCCACCTTTTCCGAAGAGACATTGAATTACTTAATTGTTTCTATGTCACGCCACACTCTGATTAGTTTGTTAAGCGTGGCGTGACTTTTTACTGTTATATTAATAAATACGTCACAATAGTGGCCAATTAAATCCAACCATATTAGTATATTGTCTCTTCGTAAAACTAGTGCTACCCGGAGCTAATTACCCCTCGACTATCTACGTTTGCGAGATTAGTAAATCCCCAATATATAATATTCGGAAAGGTATCGTGATGTAAAATTAAAAATTATGTCCCAAACATAATTACATTTTTGCATCGGGATGCCTGTTGTTATCAAGCACTGGCTGCGTGAACTGGGTACTAGGGAACACGTGATCGAGGATTGCTTTATAGTATGCTGCGCACATAGGAGCGCCCCTTTCTACCTCTACACCATCGTGTGGCAAGCTATCTGTTCAACTTTTCCCACCTACCTCCCCCCTTCGCCAGCCAGTGTTTAGTTCTCTTTCGGAAGGCGCTTATTTCTTCCCCCACCTTTTCCGAAGAGACATTTAATTACTTACTTGTTTCCATGTCACGCCACGCTCTGATTAGTTTGTTAGGCATGGCGTGACTTTTTAATGTTATATTAATGAATACGTCACAATAGTGGCCAATTTTATCCAACCATATTAGTATATTGTCTCTTCGTAAAACTAGTGCAACCAGGAGCTAATTACCCCTCGACTACCTAAGTTTGCGAGATTAGTAATCCCCAATATATAATATTCGTCAAGGTATCGTGATGTAAAAAGGTGGCCTTTATAAATTCATCATGTTGTGTAATATTTGAGCTTAGCAAATTTGCATACGTGCGTCGAAATTTGATGCGAGAGGAGACAGGTATTTGTTTTGCGAATTTTGATTGTCATGAAATCACATCATTTGCAGGACAAAGCTCCTTTGTCACGAAGATTTTTTGAACAATAAATCGCTTTACACTAACCCAAAAACATTCAGATAGTAAAAAACCTCATATTTATTAACCATTTCTTTTGCTTTTGTGCTTGTCAGCATTGTGACTTGCGATAAAAAAAGGTAAATGGTAAAGTCACTTTCTTTAACGTCGGTAGTTCCTTCAGCTACGAGACTTGTATCAATAGAAGCCGACGTTATGCCCGTTACCCCCCTCCCTGTTTCAGTGCTCCGTTTTAGAGGTTATTTAAAGCTATAGCTACACGGATCAGAGGAAAGTCGAAACAGACGTTGAAGTCACCGA
>NC_090877.1:24603115-24605615 GCF_036669935.1 Montipora foliosa | reverse complement strand
CATTATTTGCTGTTTTGCTCAAAAATGCTACTTTTGCCATATGTTGTAGGAAGTCAATAAAATTTCGATCGTTTTTCTTTGTTCTTGTAGAAAGGGGATGAAAAGTGTCAAGCTTAAATGTCTTCATAAAAAAAAAAAATAAGAGGCGACTTTGATTGTAACGGGTGAGCGGGGCTAGGATTAGCACTTCGCATGTATACATGCGATGTATATGTACGGCAATGTCGAGGAAATTTACGTGCACAAAAAAATAGGTACGCAGGGTGTACATGGTCGGACATGTAACACATGCATACTAACTCATGAAGAATGGGACGTTTTGTAGCGGTCCTCTGTCATTTAGTTTGAGATATGAACAATGCATATATGAATATGAAATCAACTACTAAAACGAATTTATTCAAAGACAGTGCGGCATTAAACAAAAGGTCAAGACCGTTTATTGCTGGCTTGATATCTTATTCTTATGTAGATTACTGAAATCAGAAGTGCGTTGATGAGCACTTGCTGTATTTTGAGTATTTTAAATTAATTTATTTTCTGCTTAGAGATGTATGAGACCATTGGATAACAGACAGTTTTCATGAGTGGGTAACAAATAATTTCTTGATACCTTTGTTTCTTCAACAACACTCTTATATGTCTATAAGACAACTGTATAGATATTTCCCTGTGTAAGATCTGAGCCATATCAGCAGCACTGTGAATCAGTCTATGGTGTTGATAAACAATGGAAATTAAAGAGTTTGCTACATATTGTTTGCCTCGGCTTTCACCAAAAATAATACAAGACTATGAGTTAGGAGCACAAATAGTTTTACTGGACCTGGACCTGGGTTTGTCTCAGCACCATTGGCAAGTCGAATCAAGGTGGCTTATTACAGTTTTCCGAAGAAAAAAGATCAAGATCTTGAAATCTGTGAAATTAAAGATAAAAGATGTCTCTTGTGAAGTGTTAGTCACTTCAATAGACCACTTTCGATATATTAAAACTCAGCTTGGCAGCGAGGCCTAGAGGACACAAACAAAGGAAACTGAATGAACATGTTTATTCATTTCTTTTCTTTGTGTCCTGTGAGCCTCACTAGCAAGCTGAATTTTAGTATATCGAAAGTCAGGTCAATTGATGTAAAATGTAATTTTACCTAGGCAATAAATGCGAATCAGGGGAAATGCTAAATATAGTGACCGAGCTCGGAAGGGGGGCTGGAAACTAGAAATTTCAAAGGCCTTTTTCGCAAAAACTAGCCATACGACCCCACCCTAAAATTTCACGATTTCCTTAGTGAAAAAAAAAAAAAAATTACCACGTATGGAAATGAAAAGTTAAATCTGACGGACAGGTTTTTGGCAAATTGCAAAAACGACGATTTTCATTTATTGTGATAATAACTAAAACACTATCTGATAGATCTTTTTTTTTTCAAATGTCGACGGTTTCGACTTCATATTGTTTACTAAGTTAAACTCCCAAAATTTTAACCTTGGTCGTATGGCTAGTTTTTGAGAAAAAGGCCTTCGAAATGTCTAGTTTGCAGATCCCCCCTTCACGAGCTCGATCACTATAATATTATTTAGCATTTTTGCCTGATTTGCATTTATTTCTTAGGTAAAATTACATTTTACATCAATTGCAATGACTAACACTTTACAAGAAACATCCTGTTGCTTAATTTCACAGATTTCAAAATCTTGCTCTTCAGGGATATCATGCGTAAACTGAAAGCCTTGACATCTCGGTGGCTGACTTTTCGTCGCTCTGTCATCAATTTTTTTTTTTTTTTTGCTTACTCTTTAACCATATGTATCAAGATCCACTGCAATGCACTTTTAAGATTGCTGGCTTAAGTCTGGAGGATTTTTTTGAAGCTAAAATCATTTCTGGTCCGTGTTACTTAAAGTCTCCTCGTTTGGTTCGTAAATCTGCCGATTCGTTTGTAATGGCGACCAGTAGGAAGTTGCACATAGCAGTCCGACTGTTGAACTTGACCCTCACGGCCAATTTGTTTCTACAATTCCTGGGCCGATGGAGAGGGGCAATCTGCTGTATTCGCCAAAAGATTCAAGTTTTCCTCGACTGAGTCCGACGAACTGGCTTATTCATACATTGGGCCTTTTAACGAGTCGACTTCTTCCAGCGACGAAATTCTGCTCAGCAATTTTGACCTAGGGCTGGACGAAAAGGGCATTCGGATCTGGCATTGGAATGTTAATCATCTGACTTTGGATAAGTGTGACCAGATAAAACTGTTTCATTTGGCTTGAAGTTTGTCCGTTTAAATCGAAACGATCTTTATTGATTGGTAGTATTTACCGCCCACCCTCATGCACCAAAGCTGATGATTCATCTCTGGAGGCAAATTTGGAACGTGTGAACTTACTGAATAAGGAGAAAATCTTTTTAGGCGATGTGAATATTGACGGAACAAATAAGAAGAGCTTTGATAAACATCGGTTAATTAAAGTGGCTCACGGTATGAATTTTACGCAGCTAGTTAAT
>NC_090877.1:24570615-24590615 GCF_036669935.1 Montipora foliosa | reverse complement strand
AAATTCTTAGGAAGTGCCAGGGCAAATTCGATTGTTTGGTTTTTGAAATATTATTCACTGGAAAACTTAAGCCTTATTTTAATATTCAAACAGATTCCATTCATGCTAAGCTTTTTGTTTTAATTAATTTCTATAGTACTAGTAATAGCTATCGCTAAGTGCCAACGAAACAGTCAATATAATATATAGTTTGCAGATTTGAATCAGAGTTTCAAAATACCCAACAGTAGTTGTGATTTTTTTTTATTCGAAAGTACTGCAACTTAACTATACTGCAACTTAACAATATTACAATAATAGAAATTGCACACTTTGTATCTTCAACAACAATATATATGTCAACGCGTTTTGCAATAATATGGAAGTACTGCTGTAATTCTTGAACGGCCTTAATTTTAACAGGAATATACAATAAACTCAGTGCCCTGTATAAAATCGCCAAAGCGTTTTCAGACTTTTCCGTGTGAAACATGTAATGGGGAATCAACCTCTCTCGCACATGAAGGTTGTTATCCTAGCAGAATTCTATTTTGCAAGATACAGCCATGAATTGGAAGTCAAGTTGATCGTTGAATTGTGTACTTTGCAGACAACATAATTCCTTTGAAAATTAAAATAAATTGTTCACAACTCAATGGTTACAAAACGAACAACAAACTGCTCTACTCGCGGGCCAAAATCCGAAATTGACAACAGTGGCCGATAAGAACACGTACGCTGGTTTAATTTTGAGCTCGTTCACTCATTATAGAACACGATGGTTCAAAAATAAGTACCGGTATTAAAGAACACTCAGAGCAAGTGTACACAACACAAAGGTCAGGGAAATGGGAAAAAAATATGTTTTCACTCACCTCCAAACACGATATCATCAATAGTCGCGCGGGTCATGCAAGGTTGTCAAAAATTTGGTTAATGACATCACACGCCAAAACACACGCTTTTATTGGTCCCTACTAAAATCTGCAGGAAACCTTACATTACACTACGCAGGCTTACATTACACTTTTTCACAGCACGATCGAAAAAATTTCTGCCTGCTGCAATATTTCGCGCGGCATTAAGCTGGCCGCCTCGCAAGCCTCGCGTCTTCGCTCGGCTTGCTCGTTGGCAATTATCGTTGCTACATATTGTGCCTTTAGTATTTATACTCAATTTCCAATTTTTACTTTTGACTTGATAATGACGTTTGGATGGCGTCGAAACGTCGTTCTTTTTGTACCTTTAAAAATAGTTTATCGGAGTTTTTTTTGTTATGACGAAATGGAAACTAAGACATTGCTGATATATAAACAAAGCATCTCGGATTTGACTTGGTTAGCTCGATATCTCAGTTAAAGATCGCGAAACATGAAGTCCTACATAGTGGCTACCTGCTTCAATTCAACGGGCGAATGGACAACTGAAAAAGTCAGAGTCCTAGGTAAACCTGTAGGATGCACTACTTATTGAGCTACTAGCCCTCCTGTGGAGACACACTAGGTCCTTATTCACTATTATGTGCTTTTTTTTCTCCGGACGCAATACGCCTTTATTCATATCATGTTACACGAAAGAAGGATTCAGCAATCAATGATACTTGCTTGCGCAATCTTTACACAACAAGGGATCACGTATCGGCTGAGGACCAATAGAAGCACCTGAAGGCTCATCCTCGGTGTAAAAACCTGTGAAACTCACAGATAACGTAACACAAAGGAAAACAAAAGAGCAAAAAAAAAAAAAACATCAAACAATAACCTAACCCTACCACCAGCTAACAAATCAAAGACAAAGTTTCACAGGTTTTTACACCGAAGTAAACCCCACCTGAAAGGTGATTGAAATCTTTCACATCCTTGCAGTTGTAAGGAGTGTAGTCCTAGAATGGGTAACTATCGAGTTTCCCACTACTAGTATCCTGCTTACGTCTATAAAAAGATTTAAAACTGGCTTAAACTTACAATTCACGCTTAATCGAAGCTTCGTCCTCAGTGAATAAATCACGTCTCCCTTCGTTTCCCAAACATAACCCCTTGCAAAGTTCAGCAGATCATTCGGAAGTCGACTTCTCTTCATAGTTGCGATTGCCTTTTATAAAAGCACTTGAAATCAGAAATCTTATTTTTGCCAATATCAAGCGGGACGCTACTCCCAAATGTCAAATCTTCAATACTGGATGCTTTTATCCCAGTAAACGAGTTCTCTAAACTTGTTTTTATTTAGACTACAGAATTATTTAGCAGGGATAAGTGTTAACCAGTCATCATTTTAAGTGCAAAGGAAAGCCAGTTTACCTTAGTTATGTCTTTGCGGTTCTTGTAACTTACACCAATATCTCAAGTCAGCCCACGCGTAATGGTATATTACCTACATGGTTCACTAAGCCAGGGGCGTTAATTTATGTCAATTCAAATTTTCTTTTTCAAGTAAATGCAGAAAAAAAGCCATTGTCGAAGTATGCGTACCTTTTTAACGATTTCTACCGAGAATTACAACTTGGAATGAAAGTGTATATAGTCAAATCTGGTCTTCTTGACATTATATCAATGCTCTTTTTGGTCTTATTACGAGACCGAACCATTTCATGTTAGTGTGCGAAAAACTAAATGAAATGAGTTGTCGACCGTGTTATTTGTGAGTACGCTTTTAGGAAAATTAAATTTCCATTGTTTGCGGACGGAAGAATGGTTGTTGTGTTTAGGTCAAGAGATTATCAAGGTAAACTTACCTTGATCATCTCTTGGTTTAGATACATGTATTCTGTGCCCTTCTTGAAGGGTAACAGCAGCATAGGTAATCTGGATTTGGGATTAATATTTGCATCTGTGTTAACTTTTCGAGACTAAAATATTTATTCGCATTTATTAAACTTTGCTTGACACACACACAATTAAATTTTAGCCTAATCTAACGCTTAATACAATTATGTAGTTTATTATTCATTCAAAATATTTCCCCGTTTCTGATTGGTTAAAACCCCACGCATAACTCACCATAACCAGCTGCTGTTCACCAAATTTGGAAAGAAACTTCGTCATATTAAATCAATGACGTCAAAAGTGCAGCCCTCGCTGCAAATTATTGAACCGTTGACCGAAAAAAGCTGGGGACTAGATTGTGTTATTTTTGTTGAGCAGAAAAATGGCTGCGAGTAGGTTTAGAAATTTGAGCGAAGAAAATATTTTGAATGAATAATAAAGCAATTATTGAATTCGGCTTTCGTAGAATATGAAGAATTCTGCAGATCTCGGAGGATGTTATCCACCTCGGCCTTTGGCCTTGGTGGATAACACCCTCCTCGACCTGCAGAAATCTTCATATCCTACTCAGCCTCATTCAATAATTGCTAAATATTGTATGCTAGACATGATACTTCTGTTAATTCTCCGTGTATTAATTAAATTGATTGAAGAAGCCTATCCCTTATAAGTTCAGTACCTGGTTTTCTTTTGGCTTCCTCGCCGTTAGCTTTTTTAATATTTGAAGCACTTAATGCTCTCTACCGAGGGTGAACAATAAACTTGAACTTGAACTTGAACTCTCTTTGTTCTTCAAAATGCAGAAACAGAACAAAAAAGATTAAAACAAAAAGAGAATTTATAAAACGAAATAAACCCTTTAACAAAATGTAGATAAAAATTGTAGCTAAGATTATTTAAACAAGTTGCTTTGCCTTGTAATTTTGCGGTACTTTGCTGTTGAGTTATCAGTTAGTTGGTGTCACTTTCATGCCGATGATTATAAGGAATATTGAAAACTGATGAAAGTTATTGGTTCACATTTCCGGGCTGTTCCCAGCAAACGATTATAATTGACTCTTATGAGAAACTAGTTCCTAAGGCTCTGTTTGCTCTGCAGTGTCATGAATTTGGTCTGGAACTATTGTAGCCTGTTCCAGGCTCTCTGATAGTGGAGGCGAGGGAAAAAATCCAGACCCCGCTCCATTTCTTTTGCTCGTTCTCGATCGTTCCTTCGCCTCCACTATCTGAGAGCCAACTAAAATTTTCATTAAGAATTTTTAAAATTGCGTTTTGGTACTATAGCCCTAACCCATAAGAGGCATCTTAGAATATTCTGGATGTCTTCAACAAAGAGGGAGTTAATGTTAAGGACTTTAGGGTTGCTGCCCTAATTTCGCTAGCCTCCAGGCTGTAAAGTTTCGATTCGATTAGTTGAGCAATAATTAGAATGCAGTTCTAAAAACCTTAAAGATTTTTGACGCTATCCTTTACGTCCTTGTCAGTTCTGTAAATTGTAACTATAAAACCTCTTAAACGAAAAATTGGCCAATTAATAGAGTGCCGACAGACAGGGCCGGAAAAGGGCAAGCCGCTGTTAAACGTCGAAAGTTTTAGGTAGGGTCGTACCCCTTATCTTGTTGACCACCATATTTCATTGGCTGTATAGTGTCGTACTTCCTATTGTTTTCTGTGCCAAATCCACTGTTCGTTCTATTGTTCTTTTGGCCAATCCTAAAGCCCGTTCAATGAGGTACGACACCACCCAAACTGTTAGCAGAAACCTGAGTGCAACGGCCTTGCGAAACAAGTTTTACGAAGCATTGCACCGTGTAACATTGTCGGTTTCGTGAACCCCTTTTGAACTTCCGTAGCGAGACAAGTTTGGCAAAAACTAGAACCGCTTTCTACTTCTGCAACGGTCACAGTAATCGCAGTGGTGATAAAAACAGGAGTTTCACAGTGTAACACCACTTCGTGAAACTGGTCTCGCTCGGTCTTGTTACGCTACGCTGCGTAAGCCAATCAGAAACTGGCTAAGGTAACGCAAACAACATAATTCGAGACCAGTTTCGAAGTTCCCAGCGCCAGAAGTTTGCAGCGCCGTTGCACATTTAGAGTTTCAGCTAAAAGTTTCAACGTGTAACAGCGGCTTTACACCTCTCTTTCCCAAAAATACAGTTAAAAAACAACACACGCCTCAATTAAACAACTAAATTATGATCAGTGCTCGTCATCTTTAGAACCAGCGATGTCGTGACTGTGATAGAGCCTTGAGAATTCACCAGCTCTGTTCTCCAGTAACTTTGTAGGCTTGTCAAATTCCACGATTCGTCCGTTTTCCAGAACTAAAACTCGATCATAATCAATGACGGTATTCAATCGATGCGCAATTGTGATGACTGTACAACCTTTAAATTTCGTACGGATTGTTTCTTGAATCAATTGATCTGTTTTGTGATCAACGTTCGCCGTTGCTTCATCCATAACGATGATTTTGTTCCTCTTCAGTAAAGCGCGAGCTAGACAAAACAGCTGCTTTTCTCCAACGCTGAAGTTTGCTCCACATTCTCTGACCTCTTCGCTGAGTTGCCGAGGCAACCGTTCTACCATAGGCTTCAAACCCGCTTCCTCTAGAACATCCCAGAGCTCCTTGTCTTCGTACTCCTTAAAGGGATCCAAATTCACACGAAGTGAAGCGGTAAATAGCACAGGATCCTGGGTAATGACTGCCATGGCTTGGCGAGATCTTTGAATGTTGATATCAGCAATATTGACACCATCAATGATGACTTCACCCGTCGGTTGAGGCATGCGAAAGAGAGCTGCGACCAATGACGATTTGCCTGCTCCTGTGCGGCCAACGATTCCAATCTTCTCATGGCGGCCAATGGTGAAAGTCAAATCTTTAAGTATCTTTGGGCCACCTTCGTAGTAGACGAGTCCTAAATTACTGGTGCTTACTTGACCGTGCTGTGGCCAGCTATCAGGGGGTTGGAGATCATTGTTGTATCCAGGCTCTTGCTCTAAGTGGGTGTAGGTGATGATTCGTTCAACTGATGTCATGTAGTTCTCAACTTCTGAACATCTTCTGATGGTATATTGACATGTGTCTATAGCGAGATTCAAAACGTACACAATGGACAAGGCAGAGGCACCTTAAATGACAGTGAAGAATACGTCAGCATGAGCCTTGGTTGGTTTTACAACGTGAGAAGTGAGTTAAAAAGCGGTATTTAACAATGATCATTGCTTTAGGACGGTGTCTACTAATTCAAACATATTTTTGCGCGGTGTATGAATATCCGGAAAAAGCAGATCTTAACAAGTGTTATTGAAATTCAAAAAGAAAATTGGGGTTAACCACCCATTTTTCAAGGCCAATTGATCAACAACATTTGTAAAACGCTTTGAAGTAGGAATTAATGTATGGAATTTCTAAATTGAAATTTAATGATCTCTGAAAAATGCATCACGTTTACCCCCAATTTTCTTTTTGGATACCAAGAATACTTGTTAAGTTCAGCTTTCTCCGCGTAGTTTTAAACTGCGCAAATTTATCCCTGTGCTAGTAAGCACCAAGCATAGAGAATCCTAGTATCCGGAGATGCGCCGAAATGCGCAATAACAATAGTATGCATCGCCCTTAACAGACCTTTTTGCTATGATGTCAGTTTAAAGTAGCTCAGCTTTTTAAAACACTTACCAGAGTCCTTATTGGTCAAAATACCAAGGAAAACCACAAATATGACAAAAGCAATGCAGATCATGTCAACTTGGGTTCCAAGCCATCTTGTTGTTGATATGATGGCAAACCAGACCTTGTTGTGTGCGTCTTGGTATCTGACACAAAAAAGAGCGGAAAAGCTGTCTTAATGCTCTTCAGATAAAATATATCATCTTTAGGCAAACAAAAACAAAAACAAAACAAAAAAACGGATCTCCGCAACCTGAAAGCCATTTCAGTTTAAAAAAGACCATTTACAATATATTAAGATGAAAACGACGCCAGTTTTAGTCTTGTACGAGATGGTCCCTAGTATTTGCGAGATCTAGTCAAAGATAACTTTTAATCCGGCGAACGCGATTAGCTAAACCGTGAGTGGAAATAAAATAATAGTCTCTAGGAGTCACTATACTAATAGTAATCTCGGATTATAAGTGCCTTTGACAGTCTCTTTGGAAGCAAAGGACAAGGGTAGGGAAAGAAACAATCTTATTGGACCGAAGCAAGTACTTGTTAGATACCGAGTGCTATGACCCATGTGACAGGATTGAAATACTTAGCCCTTGGCTAGACTCTGAATCATAAGTAACAAGTGCGAACTGTGATAAAATTAACTACGCATCGTTTCTACGGAAACGATATAAGGTAAATAGCACCCCTGAGAGGAAATGTGGTTACTAATTAACAAGATACCAAAACCCGCAGGAAGATTGAAGAAAATAAAAGGGAATCGAGTAACATTGACATCGAGATAGGTTGACATGTTGATCATTTCCGAGATCACTTCAACTTATTTTTCACAGCAAGTGAAAGGGCAAATTACTGTGGCTATTACCGCTTTAGCTCTACTTCGATTACTTTTCGTGTGAATAAAGTACAGTAATATACATGAGCACCAAATTCAGGTTGACAGTAGTCAGTTCAGTACTCGTCTTCCCCTTTAGATGTTTTCAGAACAAACTGAGTCCTTTGAAGTTAATTCAGAGGCCTTATGAGATGGATCCCACGTTTGTGATACAAAGTCCAGCTATTTAGCCAGATTTACAACTATCGGCCGAAACATATACTGTATACATGTCTTTCGACTTTAATGTGAAAAGCTGACAAACGCAACATTCCATTCTTCAAAATAGTTGTTAAGGGCAGCAATTAAACCATTAAGTTGATAAACCTGAAATTATAGGAAAGTAAATAATTTAAACTCATACCCATACAATCTTTCCAAAAAGCTGTTCTCTTTATGAAAGGCCCTAATATGTACCAATCCTTCCAACGTCTCGCTAAAATGAGACAATACTGGACTCCTGTTTACTGCTTCCATTCGCCTCAGATCCCGTGCAGACCTAAGGTAGTAACGCGCCATTAAAAGAAAAACCACGACGGAGGTAATGGCCGGGATGGTAACCCAGGGATTCAAAACAGACGGAAGAACAAGCGACCCGAAAACAAACAGACTATTTAAAAGAGCGTCTAAAAAGGCATAAGGTAATAACTCGTCCACGATGCCAATATCTCGCGAAAATCTGTTTAATATTCGTCCAGCTGGGTTGGTGTCGAAGAATAGAACAGGAGCCCTCAACACCGCTGTCAGCATGGAGTGGTGAAGATTCTTTGAAGACTTAACCAAGGCATTCAATGTCACGGCTGCCCTGAAGAATGACAAGAAGAAGGCTACAGCCCCTAAGCCACCAAAAATATATAACTCAATGGTTTGAAACTGTGGGTCATGTGATCGAGACGTCACTTTAAGAAGCCACCAATCAGGAAGTACGAGGAATCCTTAGAGAAAATGAATGAAAGAAGACACAGCGCATTTAGTAAAGAGATTATTTGCTACTGTATTGAAAGTAGAATCTTCGACTGTATTATTTAACAACTGTTATCACTAACTGCATAACCCAAACGTATCAAGTCTGATACCACTTTTTTTCAAATTTCTTTGGAAGTTCTCGCATCCCAAAAATCGTGCGGGTTGGTCTTTTTTGCGTGCAGGGGCTGTTTTCATTAAGGGAGGAAAATCCTAGAGACGTATCATGTGTAAGCAGCACTGTCCGTGCCAACTAAGAAGTGCCGACAAGGAGTAGACAACACAGGTACTAAATTACTATAAATCCCCACGAAAGCCGAGTAATCCTAAAAATAAAATCACTACTCAGAAAATAGTAGTCGAGATAGGAACGATACAAAGAAAAACAAAGACGCCAGTCTAATTTAAACTACCTTGCACGACAACGAAGAACATGATCATGATTCCAATTGCGACAGAAGACATTCCAGCTCGCACGTAGTTCCAGTAAATGGTCGGCGAAATAGAACCATCCAAAAGATCTTCATCGGCCTTATTCAAACCAATGGCATCTTCCCACCGTTCGGTATCATGTTTGTTTATGTCTTGAATCTCAGCTCTTTCTTTTTAATTCGGGAGACTTCTGGTTCTGGAGACTGATTTACTGTGTTAAGATCGCAGCCAGATTGAAGCAATGTCGTAAAGCTGCCTTTCAATGACGTTTGTCCGTTTTTCATAACAACAATATTTTTGGCATCCTTGAGCACTTGAAAATTGTGGGTGATCATTAACCGAGTTTTGCCATGCAATAAGGTGCTGATGCAGTTCTGAAAAATATGTTGTCCGACCTTTGTGTCAACTGCACTCAATGGATCATCCAGCAAGTAGATATCAGCATTAAAGTAGACTGCACGTGCCAATTCTACACGAGCTCTCTGCCCACCACTCAAAACTATTCCACGTTCTCCGACACGTGTCATGTCTCCAAAAGGGAGTCTTTCTAAGTCTTTGTGAAGGTCACATGCCCCTAACGTTTTGCCATACTTCTTTGCGTCAAACGCTTCGCCAAACAGAATATTTTCTCTTACAGTCCCAGAAAATATCCAGGACTGCTGACTATTCCACGCAATTTTACCGTGATATCTTATGTCACCTTCTAGTAGTGACATTTCGTTTAGAATGGCATAGAATATGGATGACTTTCCGCAACCAACCGGACCAATAATGAAAACAAGGTCACCTTTGTCAGCTTTTAAGGAAACCGATTTCAAAGAAGGTCTTTCCCATCTGCCATTCCAACTACATACCACATTCTGAAGTGAGACAGTGCTTGCTTTGTTTTCTTTAAAAGATTTACCTTTCTTACAATCAGCAAAAGCACCGTGGAGAAATTGTTGCGCGCTGCAATAGTTATACTCAAGTAAGTCTTGGATGCGACACAAAGCCTTAGCAAAGTCAGCTAACTCTTTAGCTCCTTGTGCAACCGTCCACGTGACATCTGTTTTAATTGAATTCAGGAGTGATAGAATCATGAAGGTATTATATGAGTTAAGGTCTACTCCATTTAATACCATTATGGTGAACGATATGAAAGCTGCGATAGTGTTGCAGGAGAGATATAAAGTATCAAAGGTCGAAAGTATAGCTGCTTTCCACCTGATCAGATTCAATTCATATCTGAAAGATAAAACAGATTGTGTTAGCTAGGGTCATCCAGAAAATGAAGGGATTAGTTTCTTAAGAAAGTGCATTAATGTCATTAGGGTAGCACAGATTGCAGGCTTCTCTACTTCCTATATATAAACCGCTAAGAACTCACAATAATTCATTTGTCAATTTGCTCTGAGGAAGGGTGTTGCCGACAACACTGTATCGATCTTTATTTATTTACTTCGTTACACAGATTATACGTTGAAAAGTTAAGATGGATTGAGGGTTAGTTGGAGATGGCGAAATTTATGGGTGAGAAAGTAGACTAGTAAGGAAAACATGAACGAATCACAGGAAAAATGCTCACTAATTCTATTCGCTCTTGTGTTCGAGCGGAAGGACCTGGTAAGTATTGGTCATATGAAGCAACAGACTGCTCATTCGTTAACGCTCGAAATGTCAGTGCCGGTGGCAAATTTCTCCTATCAACACGTTTCATGAGAACACATTTTTATCCGGAGATTGTTCTATATTGAAAATAAAAGGAGAAAGCCGCCAAAACTTAGTAAACCTATGACACAGAATTATTTCGATTTGTTTTCAGCGGGGTCAAATATACACCTTATTGAATGGCTTAACATAATACGCGAAGCCAATCTCGTTCCCAGAGCTCGTGATCTTCTGGCCGGTGGCTTGGGGAAATCAATTTGAGGGACGATTCTGAGTGGCTGTTCTTTCTGTCTCATTGAGCATCAATGCACCCCGCAGCTGTTTACAAGTTAAATTGTTACAAATAAAAGCTGCCAATGAAATGGCTGACAGCACCCCAACTAAACCCGCGTACGCTTCTAAAAAAAATATTCTGCCGCTTTTATTGCAAGAGTTTGACTGCTTATGATCACCATGCGCTGTTGTTCGGAGGAAAATCTCGGGACGAAAGAATTGCAAAATTCTTTTTGGAGATTACGAGGATTGAAGCTTGCCAAAATGGCGGATTTTCGCAGTATGTCTGTCGGCAATGTTCCCGAAAAATAAAATCGTTACGTTTGCACAATTTAAAGCTTTATACGTGGATTCCGACAAAAAGCAACGCGATAAAAGTACTAAAGTGGCAGATTTACGACCGTTGAAAAAAGAGGGAAAACGCTTGAAAATACCTCTTCGGGTCCGGCAGAATCGCCACTTATAGCGTACATGCGCACTAAAACCGGAAGCCCAGTTTTTAGCTAAAAAATTGATTCCCCCAGAGCTCTAAATTTTGCCGCTGGCTAAAAAGTTCACGTTCTCGAGCTATGTAGTATTTTTCCGAGTCCCGAAGGGGCGTGGGCAAATACGAAGAACGAGCAAAATGTCCTCAAGCATTATACCTTAAACCTTTTAATATGGGATTTATTATTCCACTACTACGCCATTTTTTAGTATTTTAGCTTCTTCCTGAATTGAATGAAAATCGTATCAATTGCAAAATAGTCACGAAGGCGCGTGCGGATAACGAAAACAACACAGACCATTGAGGTGTCATCTTTTTTGATTTGATAAACGAAATGACGAGTGACAAGCGACGAGAAGCTAAATTTTTGGGCTTTATCAAGTTCCGTCCGCATATACTCTGTTTGTCTTAATATTTTGCACGTTGTCTTCGAAAAATATGATAAAATGGTGTTAGTGGAATAATAAGTGCAACGTATCAAGACTTAAAAACAGGTTTCGTTTTTTCTCCTTTTTACTACGACAGGTGCTACTCATCATGAGATTATCTTTCAATGTGTGTTTACAGTTGACACAGCATTGACCGCCGTTGTATGAAGGTTGTAGTTTCACTTTCGTGGACGAACATTTGCAGTGCCTTTTGTTATATTTCTCTTTGTTTGAAACAGTTGGTACGGTAAGAAGGTTTTCTAACCATTCCAAAGAATCCAAGAAACGAGCCCTTTGGCATGCTAAGTTCGGTATAAGAGGATATAAGTGACTCATTATAGATAGAGAAGGAGAACTTTATAAAGCATAGTTGAATGTCTACTACGACCGCTTGTGAACACTTACGATCTCGCCTGTAGCACTCGTTCCAGGAAAGGCCACTCCCACGCATACATCTTCACGGTACGAATACCAGAGATGATAGAGTTCATCAAATTGACTCGCTCATCCGCCACGTTAGATATTTTAGACCGCAAACGTACACACCATTTTCCAGCAATGCCGTAGTAAAAAGGAAGGGTGAAGAAAAAAACTATGCCTGACATAGCTTTCCATCCAAACAAGTAAACCATTAGGGAAGAATTAGTACAACAATTAAGCAAGACTCCAAGGATAAGAACCAATTTCTCTCCTACAGGTTCGAAGCGCTGAAGGTCACTAGCAATAAGGTTAATCACGTGGCCTCGTGTTATGTTTGTAAAATCTACTTGACGGAAAGTAAGGACCTGCAAGTAAATCCGCAAATTAAACGAGTTCAGTATCCAATCTCGTCAATTCTGCTGTTTTTGCTAAACTGTGTGGTTGTTTTTTTTAAATCGGGAGATGATAATAAATAATGCAATATACCATTGTCATAAGAAATGTCATTTAGTGTTACCCCTAAGCTATAAAATAAAATAAAAATAAAACAGAGAACACCATAAGTTATTCCAGTTTTTTAGAGTGTTCCTGCACGTTTTATAAATCTAGAACTGTGCTTAACTCAAAAATAAGTTAGTGTAATAAAATAATAATAATAATAATAATAATAATAATTAAAAATAATAATAATCTTTATTTCCAGATATAAAATTACAATAAATATACTACTTATTACAATAAAAGCTATATTAAAAAAAATAAATAAATAATAATAATAATAATAATAATAATAATAATAATAATAATAATAATAATAATAATAAACTATATATATATATATAAATGAATGAAGGGGGTAGTTTCTAAAGAAACTGTGGTGGTGCGTTGGTGGGGAAGTAGTACTACAAAAATTTTGGTTTTATCAACGGAGTTGATAATGTAAATTGGCCACCGTACAGAGATTCTAAAAGCTGACGTTTCGAGCGTTAGCCTTCGTCAGAGCGAATCGAGGAATTGTGGGTTACGTGTAGTTTTATAGTGGAGTAGGAGCTACGCTATTGGTGATAGCATGGCAACGTGAAAAATAGGAATATATTAGTTAAATGAAAAGCGTTCGTTAATACCGTGAAGATTAAGGGTGCCGATTTGGAAGATGAATTTTTGTTCCAGATTCTTGCGGCGACTTTCCGTCGTACTTAGATGTAGGTCATTTTAATCTCCCTAACCACTCCGAAAAACACATGGCTATCTGCGGCCTTTCCCTACATCTAGGTACGACGGAAAGCTGCAAGAATCTTCCAAATCGGCACCCTTAATCCTCACGGTATTAACGAACGCTTTTCATTTAACTAATATATTCTTATTTTGCACGTTGCCGTGTTACCAACAATAGCGTAGCTCCTACTCTACTATAAAACTACACGTAACCCACAATTCCTCGATTCGCTCTGACGAAGGGCTAACGCTCGAAACGTCAGCTTTTAGAATCTCTGTACGGTGGCCAATTTACATTATCAACTCCTTTGATAAAACCAAAATTTATATAAATAAATAAATAAACAAATAAATAAATAAATAAATATAAGTAAATGATGTAGATTCTCCGTTGTAGAGTAATAATGTACTGAGCGATATATAGTGGACAGATAATCCTAAAACATTGTTACTCTACAGGCCTGTTTCGTGAGGTGAACCTCACTCTTCAGGAGTTTATTAAAACTGTCATCACTACATTTACATAGGCATTTATTAATTTATTGACTTCCACGCTGTAGCAATTTCCCCCTGTGCCTGCACGAAGATACTAGTTCGTTCCTTTTGCTCAGTGTGCAGTGATGCGGTTCGCAGATTATGATGTATTTCTCGGTCAAACAGAGGTTACACCTTTCACTAGCACTACAATAGGGCTTAGCGCGCGATTGTTTGCCACTCCATCTCAAAATTGATGTTATTGTCCTTGAGTGGCCAAACGTATTTGCTTAAGTCGGTTGAATTCTTTGACGCTTTGTTGCGGAACGATGCTGTGTGATTGCAGTAGCAAGTTTTGAATTCGTTCTCCGTTAATCCAACGTAGGTTGCGCACTCGTTGTTGTCTTCGCGTTTGACCGTTGCTTGGTAAATAACCACTTGTTGTAAACATTTGCCTTGTATGGGGCAAGATGCCTTGTTTCGACAATTGCATAGCTTTGGTTCGTTGATTTCCGTTGCGTTCTGTTGGGATGCGATTAAATTCCTTTTGTGCTGGGTGTCTATGATTTCCTTGACGTTGCTCATACAGCTGCAGCTCACTCTAATGGTATTCCTGTTAAATATTTCCTTAAGATGTTTCCTTTGGGGAAGCACCTATTGACGATGACACTTTTACTGTGAGGTGGGTTATACCATAGAATGTTGTTCCGAGGGCGGTTCCTTCTTTTCCTGTTTTTAGTCTGCGGTTCGTATAGCTGAAGCCGCTTTCATCTAGGGCTTTTTTTAAGGCGGAGCAGCCATATCAAAGGATTCCTTGTCTGACGATATGGATGAAAGGCGTCTGTTTATTCCAGATTGCTCTCCTTGTGCACGTATAGCAGGTTGGCGTTGGGCTTTGTGTAGGACTTCTTGGACGTCACATTCGACCTCAGCAACTGCACGTACAAGCCCCATACAAAGCCCAACGCCAACCTGCTTTATGTGCTCAGGGAAAGCAACCACCCGCCTCTACTTACTCGAAATATACCAGCTGGAATAAACAGACGCCTTTCATCCATATCGTCAGACAAGGAATCCTTTGATATGGCTGCTCCACCTTACCAAAAAGCCCTAGATGAAAACGGCTTCAGCTATACGAACAACACTCTATGGTAGCCGACATTACAGTAAAAGTGTCAGCACAACATTGGCAAACGTTCTCTTAGCCTCGTCAAGTGGTGCTTTCCCAAAGGAAACATCTTAAGGAAAATATTTAACGGGAATACCATTAAAGTGAGCTACAGCTGTATGAGCAACGTCAAGAAAATCATAGACACCCAACACAAAAGGAAGTTAAACGCATCCCAAGATAACCCGACGGAAATCAACGAACCAAAGCTATGCAATTGTCGAAAAAAGGCATCTTGCCACATGCAAGGCAAATGTTTACAACAAGCGGTTATTTACCAAGCAACTGTCAAACGCAAAGACAACAACGAGTGCGCAACCTACGTCGGATTAACGAAGAACGAGTTCTAAACGCGCTAGCATCGTTCCGCAACAAAGCGTCAAAGAATTCAACCGCATTAAGCAAACACGTATGGTCAATCAAGGACATGATCAAATTACGAAATGTCGTCATTTTGTAATTAGGCAGTTCATTAGAATAATTTCTTACCCTTTGGTAAACAATTGCAATTGTCCCTGATTTCCACCTCAAACTAATTAATGCAGAATGGTATAAAAGCTGATGGAAACACAAAGACTCGCCAAATTGACTCAGACAAATCCCTGCACCGTAGAAATACGCCCAAAAAACTTCTTCATATGACCCTTTCATTAGCTCAAGTAACAACAAACCCAAACACACCGGGCGAAGGGCTCTAAACGTAGCCTGCAAAATGACCAGTCCCCATATGAAGAGGTGGTCCTTCCAGGATAACATTCGAAGAAGAGCTCTAAACAATCGATGTCCATTTCCGCTTCGTCCCTCAATATGCTCTGTACTTTCTTCAGCCCAGGTCATCTGCAGTCTTTCAGTGGACGTTTTGGTTTTGTCGTCGTCAAGTAAGGGGAACAAATCTTCATTTTCGAGCGAGCGCCTGTTCCCAATTGAAAGAAGTTTTTTCAGCCACCAAAAGAAAAGAAGAGAAAAGATGTTGGCATTTTTTCTGGGATTCTCCTTGATGGTCGACTTTGCATCCAGAAGGTCATAATTTACACCCATTGGCAAATGTGAGCTCGTCAGAACCTAAAGTAGAGTAAAGTACAAATAGATGTGGGGCTGTGTATGTAAGGAAACAAACGGAAACAAGCATTGTAGTAGCATAAATATTGACTCAACAAAAATTGAGACAAAACAAAACAATTTGGAAAAGAAAAGACACCCCGATCCCGACCCCGTACTTTGGCTACCGTGTGAATTGGGTTTTGCATTGCGATGCTGTACGCTTGTAACCGTTGTTATTAAAGGGGCTAGGTCACGCTATGTTAGGTAATTTTGCTTAATTTTGTTAATTATGAGCTCTAAACGTCAAATTGGCAGAGCAAGAGTCTTTCATTTGCAAAATCACGGCCACATAACAATTGAGAATGATTTTTCAGCTTTGTAAATGACATTTTGATGTAGACTGATATAAATTTGAAAAAAGGTGGGCCAACGTTTTTCAAATTTACCCAAATTCAATCCATTTCAATCCTCTCCAGTTTTGTCCATCCATGGCCCTTCTTGGCTTCCCTGTGTTTTGTTAGAGTTCTTTTATAGTTTTGAACAGTTATTTTGATATTTTTGTTAATTCTATCACCATTCGATCAGTGCTGAAATTGCCTAAAATTTGCGTGACCTAGCCCCTTTAAGTTTTGCGGCAATGTTCTCCCAACTATTATGCTATCTACCTATCACCGATAATTACCGTTGTACTTCTTCATCGGCCCATGTTTCAACTAGACATTTGGTCTCATCATAGCACCAATTTTGTTTCTTTTGGGCACACGCCTCCTCTCCGCATCCATTCGCCATTTTGAACGCGTTTGGTCTAACCATGATTGAAACTACCGCGCGAGGTTGTTTCAATCATGCTCAGAATAATCATGTTTCGCGCAATGCACTATCTGATGTGAACACTTTTCATAACGATACATGTTTCATTTGTGATCAGACTAATCACTAATCACAGACTTTTCACCGAGACTCAATGATGAGACAAATAACCGAAGCAATACATATCAGAAAAATCCCAGAAAGAAAGAGTATGAACGCGAAAGAAGAATGGAATACCGTGTATTTACCACACGCAAGAATTGAAAAGGACTAATTGACATTCAAAAACATCTACAATTAACGTTCTGCCTCCCATGGGAGACCATGTAGATCTTATGCAAATACAAGTACAAATCCAGAAACCTAAACAATATTAAGAACTGAAGAGGCCGGGAAGGCGAAACGTTTTCAAGTTTAGAATTTAACTAATTGATAACACGCTCGATACGTGGCAAAGGTTTTACAATACAACAGTATACAGCGTACAACATAGAATAATGTCGATATCCAACTTTGCCTATGCAAGAATCAAAGATCTGACTAAGTCAGACTAATCATGTTTCAGCCTAATGTGCAACCGTGTTAAGAGTACTACTGATCGGCACGCTGCTCAACTGTGATATGTCTGCGGTATAGAATGCTCGCGTCTTAAAAGCTGCGTCTTGCAAAACATCTACGAAGTCTTGTTTTCTTGGAATTTCAAATCTAGGGCGCACCAAATTAAAATTTATACAACCTCCGAATAAACATTTGCCTCTTATAGTCGAAATTTGCTATAAAACAGGTTTTTTATAATATTGGTGTTATCAAGAAGACTGTACTTGTTCCAGTCAAGGAAAGGTTACGTTTATACAAACATTGGCCGTGTAGCACTTATATTTTAAATAGATTGTAATGTGAAGTGCTAGATTTCTATCCCATATGAACCACGTGAGCGTAAGCCCTATTGATGGAAATGGGCCCACACAAGGACAGAGAAAAACTCCGACCAGGGTGGGAATTGAACCCACGACCTTCGGGTTAGACCTCCGCCGCTCTACCGACTGAGCTACAAGGTCAGCCTGGAGCAGGCCATGAGAACTGAAGATGTTTGACCACAATAATGGTCTCTTGTTCCAACTCGATGACCTGTGTGAGTCCGCATGGAAAAATGTGTTAAGAACGTTTTTGAAGAAGGCCTCTGAGTGCAATCATTTATCCTATACTTATTTAATTCAGTGTTCAATCAGTTGCATCAAGTTTCTATCCTCTTCGCTATATCGGCTTATGCTGTCTACAGAAAGTTAATATCACTAAATACGGATTTCCATTTATAGCCGGACAAAATAAGAATGAATTTAAAACATAAATTTACATGATTTTTCTCTCAAATAAGCGCGCATTATAAGCGGTTGTTCAAAAGGTAGCCAGTCATGAAAAGGAAAATTAAAAAGTATATATATATCCCAGTGCAATTTAGGAGGTAAAAAATCTGGAAAGACGGTATTACAAGAAAGCAAAGCAAACATAAAAGATTCGATCCAAATTATAGAACTGAAGTTTTGGCGCGTAAATACAAGTATGCATGGAAAGCACGATGTCGGGAATCAAGCGCCTTAAGTCCACCAAGTGGGCTTTAATTTTCATTCTCACACCTTTTTTGACAAAGAAAAATCGCAACGTTTCCAAGGAAAACCTAATAAAGGGCATCCAAGACTGAATTGAAAATTTCAAGTTTCAAATCCATTAAAAACCGAAAATTGTCCTGCATGGTCACTTCGTCATGCACGGTAAAGATATGTCTAGGTCACAGACGATACTTTGTGTAAGAGTTTGGTTGATTCTATATACGAAATCAGTCTTTTTTTTCTGGCTGAGCTATTAACAAGTCGGTTTAATTAGTATAAAGTTCTTCAGAGCTTACCTGTGGTAGTAGCGTCTTGTTATCTCAAAAGGACAAAGACTTGAATTGAGGATGTAACTCCAAATGCATTTTTTACTTTCACGCAGCAAACATCAATCCATCCATTTCTGCTTAGCCTTATATAAACTTCAGGTCCCAAAAACACCGACTGGTTGTGGCTGTGCAGAATTTGAGAAAAAGCTTACATCTCATAACTAAATGGCTTAGGGATCATGCTAGACTCAAATGAAGGCAATATCCGCCTCCAGAGAGAAGTGATGCTAAACAATTAAAAATATACGAAAGGTAGTTCTGCGTCACTGGCCACGGTTTTGTTCCTTAGTATTCAGAGCATGTTCTGATCAAATTTCACGGAAATCCGTCAATTGCATATACCCTATTAATTCTTTGAGAGAAAAGTGGTTTTCCAGAAAGACGAACTCAACTTTTCGCCCTTCAAAGATTGATAAACATGTCACGCCTCTACGGAGTGAGTTGTCAACAAGAAAAGTCACCAGCCAATGAAATAAGGGAACTATTCGCGTTAAAGTGAGATCGCTACAGTCACGTTCTATCTGCGCAAGGCCTTAGGCAGGTAGTTCAAATGAGAAACGAAAATAAAACCATCTTCAAAAAAAATAAAGAAACCGAGGATCAAGTGCACTATTACTAAGTAAATTGTGAGCCAATTAATTAGTGCACAATAAAGTCGTTTCATCAACACGTAAGTTCATTCACCAACACATCTTATGAAGGAAAGAAATATATCTTATTAACAAGATTCCTTCCAAATATAGCCTTAAAGTTATCGTACGGAATTTAAACGAAAGATAGCAGTGGTCCTCGCATTTATCAGTACAATTTAAGCAGTTAATTGTACACCCGAGAAATTCAGGCGTCTTCAACCGGGTTCGAACCCATAACATTAAGATTTTGTGACATGTGAACAACCTATAATTCAAATATGGCTTCCAGTAATGGCTAGAGTTGTAAAATGCGTTGGCAGCGGCACCGCGGAAATACGTTTTTGTGACGTCACAGTAACTGGTCAGTGGTCAGTGGTCACCACCATCAGGATGTCGAGTTCTTAAGTGTGCTCTTAAAGTTCGATGAAAGATCGGTATTTTACGTGACAGTAAGGTGAGAAATATTATTGATACTGCTCGCTTTTTGTGAGTTTGATTCCCTGAAACGGGTTTTGAAATATTTAAACCACGTCCGTAACGAATGGCGGTACAAGGGAGTCATTTTGATTGGAGTAGTGTGCAGTTTCCTAACTCGAGCTGACAAAGCTTCAAGCACCCTCTCCGTCATAGTAAAAAACAACGATGGGTATCCAGGCGAGGCAGACAACTGGTTTTATATCTATATGAAGCTTTTCGCAAGGAGTCTTGAGACTAGTTGGATTCAAAGTGTAACTTCCATGAAGCGGCAGAGGTAAGTCGTATAATTTTCTACTAACTTCGTCT
>NC_090877.1:24530615-24535615 GCF_036669935.1 Montipora foliosa | reverse complement strand
TCGCTTCTTTAAGGAAGTTTTGCGGAGGGCCAGGGTTCGCAAAGTCTGTTTTTGAGGACGCCATGCTTTACTCTCCCTTTCAAAGAATTCAAAATGACTTCGCTGACAGCATTGATTTGATCAGCATTTGCGTGACGTAAAATATCTTGACGCTGTAAATGACGCGCTTCTTTAGCCAGCTGTCGTAGGAACGTAATTTGTCTACGTAAACGGGGAAGCGATGCCGCGGGCATGACGTGATTCCATAGGTACAAACACGTGCGGGTACTCTTGCGAAGGTAATAGGTTGGTCCACAGAAGGCGGTCATCTGAAGAGGCTGGGTGTAAGTCAAACATTAACTAGCCTAAGGGGTCTTCCGTGGAACGACGAAATATCTGCATGACACCTTTGACCTCGGTCGGAAACGCCTGACACATCAAAGTTCGCAATCCTCTGCAATCCCGACGATTCTTGAAACAAACTATGGAATGCGCATTGCGCGACATGGTCTTGGTGCAAGGGCCCGGCGGAAACAGATCTCGACACAAATACAATATGGTGATGTTCCGATGGTGGGAATATTTTGTGAGTAGGTCCAACACACGCTTATCTCTTCCCCTCTCGTCCATCAAATCATCCAACATTAACACCCCACCACCTTGTGGTGAAAACCAAGCGTCCATTTCCTCTAGACTAGGAATGCCTTCGTGAAAGTGTATAGCATCCTCTTTTTGCATCATTTTAAACGTGGGCTGCCATGCTCCGTAACAATAGTGTTTGGTAGAGGGTGGTGTGTCCATGAAATGAGAAGTATGTTTCAACAATTCCCGCGTGAAGGTGGTCTTACCGCAGCCCGAAGGACCGGTCACTAAAAGACTGCATGGGGTTCGAAAAAAAAAGCCTCCTCTCTCCGGTCGTGGCTGAGTCATTGTCCTATCTGATCCTCTCCCTCACGCTTCACCGGTCAATGCAGGAAGGGCTAACGCGAGTAAAGGAAAATACCTCCCCTCTAGGGTTTGGTTCGCCGCCTCTTTCGAGTCACCCGTGTTTTATGGCAAGGAGCACGTTTTCGACGTGTTCGTGTTTCAGGCATGATGTCAAATGATATAGGTATGCAAAGTAAGGTCTTTTTTTTTAAAAGAACAATGACATTGACACGGTTTTTTTTTTTTAATTAGCAATTTATTTCAATGATAAATATCTTTGCGCCTAGAACAACACGCTTGGCTATTTTGTACACCGTCCACAATATCCGTTTGAAGTGATTGGGGTAACTGTACTAGGATGCGATGGCCTGCTTGGTGATCGTTGGCTACTAAATCACGTAAAGAAAATCCATCCATGTTTTCATGCATGCTCTTGCCTCGGCACCGTTTTTGCAAAAACAATAAAGCGTAATGCCCGCAGACGCGGCTGTTCAAACTTTGTAAGCTTCGCTCGTTGCGGGAAAATAGAGCCAGATCCATTCCAAGACATGAGGTACTCCGTACGTATCCAAAGGAACCCCATAACTGTCGAGGATCTCGCAGGTATGTCCCGAAGTCCAAAAACCCAACCAATGACGTCCAGGTCTGTGTTGACAATCATAGCCTTATGCGTTTGTATCCCACAAATCTTTCTTGTTATCATTCTGATCGAGTTCCAAGGTTTCGTACGAATATCCCTCACCGCGTATGATTTGACGAATGCGAGTCACCCTAAACTTTTGGGAGGCAAATGGGTAATGATCTAAATTTCCGTTGTAGGCGCGACTGTCCAGTAATCCCATCATTAGACGGTCGGGCACGCGGCCTTAAACATGGTACTCTCCCCGTCAAAGGTGAATGTCCGGACATCCATGTACACGGTAGGATACCGAGCCCACATGCTTTTGTTATGCCTTTGTTTAGTCAGTGCAGCATAAGTGGTAGGGTTTAAGGTCAGCCTACAGAGATAAAATCAAGATATCATTCGGACCCAGGGTTGGGTACTTTTTGTCCGTCATCCTTGTGCCAAAACAAACGAACTCGGGACTGTTAAAGGTGATGCGCAGCTTGATTTTAATACAGGGAACTAACATGGTTCTGGTATGAAAAGCTTCCAAATGCGGTTGCATGAGCAGCCGCACCCATCTGTTCTTCAAAAACTTGGAGGTTAACACTTTCAAGGGATTCGCTTCTCCAGTAGCAAACACGCCATCAATCGCTCACTTTCATTCGCCAACTTTCGAGGTGTGATGCGTTTCCGTTTTGGAGCAGGGATGCGTGGCTTTGGGGGGCCTGTGATCTTCCGTTTGAAATTTTGGGGGTCTCCATTCACCTCGGCCACAGACTCTTTCCTGGTTTGCTTGATTTCACCGGTACTTATCTTTGGCAGAATCATCACTTTGCCGACAGGTTCTAGGGTGTTTTTCTTGATCGTTTTTTTCCTCTTTGCATTCAATGGCTCTAATAGGTCCGTATGGGTTAATGGTGCACCGTGAGGTTCTTGTTCCTCCGCACAAAAGTCTGTGTGAGGGGTTTCTTTGTGAATAGAAATAATGGAACGTACTCTAGATGGAGGTGTTTGTGCTCTGCACATGAGATGATGTATGACTGTCAGGGAATGAAGTTGTCTTTTTTTTAGAGCTTTTTCTTGACGCTGATTGGTCCAAATCCTTTCTTGCTTTTTTATTAGTTCACATCACACACCCAAAACATCCCGCATATGATTGGTTGTTTGACGGACTTTTGATTTGATGCTATTCTTAGCACGTTTGGCTGTTTTTTTGCACCGTAGACCTTTCCCTTTCAACCAACTGACTCCTGCACGCAAAACCGTACCTCCTGCGGCATCTGCAGCTCTCCTGCTACAGCAGAAGCCCCGATCTCCAATAGAGTTTTCCATAATCCATCTCCCACTTGCGGGGGTGTGTATCGAGTGAGACTTACTCCTCGCATGTTAACTGTTTCGTAGTAAAGGGGATTCCCTCAGTGTTGCTTTATTTATCTTGGATGAAATGCAGGGTAACCAAGGTACGATTAGATTTGTTGTTAGGAAATGCTACCAAGGAATCGTTTGTTTCAGCTACGTCCACTTGCATTGTTTCGTTGGTGTTTTGGCGCACTGGATGAAATTGTTTGTGCTTGGGTTTGAAATACACCACACCTCTTCCACGTATCTCGTACCAGACTTCACGCAATAAATCCGTCTTCATTCTTCCCACGATCAAGCTCTGCGTTACATTAGGGAGGTTAAGAAACCACGACGGCTACGGCGACGAAAACGTCACTTCAAAATATAAGTTTGAACTATTCTAAGTACTTCATGATTGAAAAGTTAAAAACGTTTTCTGGTTAAAAGCTTTTAAAACAGTGAGCTTTCGATTGCCAGTCTGCAATCTTTGAAAAGTGAGGTGTAAAAAGTGAAGGTAAAAATATATACGTACGAAAAGGTGAGAAAATAACGAACGAATATGAATACAAAAGAAATACTTGTGATGGACAAGATTACAATAAAATTGAGTATTGTCTTGGCAGCTGCTTAGAATTATTGTCCGCCTGGCTAGTAATTGCAGTGTGTCAGGATTCCAGCGCTTTTCTTAGTGCAGCCCCTGCGAGCCACGCATGGCTGGCAACATTGGAACCATTTTTAAAAACTTTGGTGTTTCGTATGTATTCCTATTTTTCTAGTGTGTAAGCATCTACCCGTTTCTCCGATGTAATTCCATGTGCAGTCCGGACCTACTTCATGATTATTCCATCTTGTTTACATTATTCAAGATGAGCGAAGAGTCCTATAATTGGATTGGTAAGAACGGATTTGATGTAAAGAGTGAGACTGAAAAATTCACTGCAGTTTTTCCACGTTGTCGTCAAAACCTTAAATTTGGTCATTTCACGAAGTACTTTTGACGAGTACGGCAGAGAATTGTTCAAAAATGCGTGCTGCACGTGCAGCACGATCATTTTAGTTCTTTGAACCAATAATATTACTGCTTTTTGGCGTTGTCGTTGTCGTAGCCGTCGTCGTTTCTTAATTGAACTCGCTGGTGAAATCTTAAATGACAACACGCGTCAAATTTTCGCACTCTTTTACCGCACTCGACCCAGTCTACTGAATACACATCCAACCGTCGCAGTCGACCGTACTCGACTATCATAAAGTCCCTATTACAGTACACATGCAAGGTGCGAGAAGGCTCCCCAACCACCATTCGAAAGGCGTGGTTCAGGTTGGTGAAACGCCAATTACAACTCATGCTTTATCGAAGGCATCTTTTTTCTGTTGCCCAGAACACACCATTTCCATCTTTATCCAGCAAGTCTCAGTACTTCTCAGAAGTTGTCAGATCAGGCACTTTGTCATCTATGCACTCTCGAGACAGGTTATGGCCCAAACTCCCCTGTTTCTGTCAGCCACCCAATCTTGATGGCCAAGGTACCGTTAATCCAAATTTCTGGAGTGTTGTCTACACCATTGAGTTTGATCTTTGTATTGTCAATCAGCAAGTCTTGTTCGTTTCCCCGCTGTATCCAACGAAAGGTTACGTACCGTAGATACGCTTTCCCGTGTCGTCCACAAAATGACTCCCTTGAAAGGGATCCCTTAGGCGCATTTGGGTGAGAACATCAACACAGGCTTTCATGGAACTTTCTCTATCCACCACCCACCTGAGATGATCGATATGCATCATGTTGACTTTCACGTCTGATCTAGCCCCAGACCTCAGCATCTCAGGAAGCCATGGGCTGAAGAAACACAAGACGATCATGCCACGAAGTCACATCGCTTTATTTTGCTTACAAAATGGAATAATCTACCTGTTGGCACTTTTCCCCTCGAACTTTCATTTATCCCCCCCCCCTCCCACACCAAAACCCGAGGAGGCAACCTAGAAATCCCCGGGGTAAAAAGTTCGAATGTATAAATTAGTAGATATTGTAGGGGGAATCAATCTCGATTTGCTCAACCGGGCGCGCAAGGTGGTATCGGTATTGCTTAAACGGGTATGGGTATTGTTCTACACGACCGAAGTGTTTTAGGAGTCACGAAGAAGAAA
>NC_090877.1:24483115-24520615 GCF_036669935.1 Montipora foliosa | reverse complement strand
AAGTAGAGTGCGCAAGACGCCAGACAGATTGATTGAAACAATATAGTTGACTAACATTGTGATTAACGTTGTACTGCATTCGTTGTGCCAGAATATTTTGCTTGGATAATCGAATGACTTATTTATTGTACTTAGCTTATCGATCCTGACGTATAGTAGTTCCGGTGTTGAGTTCGGTTATAACCTTGTTATTACTGATCAGTCTCAGACGGTAGAAGAAAGGGGGAGATAGGATGTATTACGTATGCTCATATCACGTGCTCGTCAGGTGCGATGGCGTTAGCTTGTTTTGCTTTCTGAGTTGTTCCTGTGTAAATCGTGTATGATAAATTACCTAGATTTAGATTGCTGTTTCCATCTTTTTTAAATACGGAACGAAACGATACATTACAAATGGCAGCTCCAACATTCCTCTCTTTGATAGAGATCGACTTGGTGGTAAAATGTCACCCTTGTACCCCAACATGCTTTTAGGAAAAATAACTGAGATCGAAAACTTTTATGCTCGAGTTGTGTTCAGCTTATTTCTTCTACAAGACTAGACTTATGCAGTGCTAACAGGTTGTGAGGGAACTTGAAAATGATCAATAAATCAGCCTAGAAGCCAATGTTTCTCGATTCTCTTTCATTTTATTCCATTTTTCTGGAGTACTTTGCTAGTAACCACATGTCTTCTCAGGGGGCTATTTACCTAAAGCTTCTCCCATGGCACTGCAATGATAATAAAACAATATTGTGTGCTGTTAAAGCTACATATTACGCAAAGACAACTTGAATCTCCTGAAAGACAAAACGCAGCTCAGTTGACAATATGGAATAAAGCGCTGTGTTACTGTACTACCACACGTACGCAGTGCGTACCTATTTTTTCTAAAGATGACTGGAATTTTGTCTTTCTGACAAATGATTATAGGCTTGTAGCCAGGTTTTTAACCTCAGTAAAAGATCTGTTTCGTCGTATGAACATGTGAGGCAAAGGGCATCTGCTGGTACGACTTGTGGGTGACCCCCTAAATGGTCTTAATGACCCCCGACTTGAAAAAAGTGCTTGGAACGCTGCAGTTCAATACCACCCAACTCAGTCCCTTCTGCTTTTGAGTAACACGTACCACAGGCAACCCAGTGTACGCTCATGGAGCATCTAGTCTAAATTAAAATGACTTATCTTGCTAACTTAAAATCGCAACTTATGCGATGGCAAGTTAATTTAAAACGTTCGCGCGAACTGTGTCAGCGTGTACATTGAGCATGTTAATAACAAAAAAAACATTTCATACTCGAGCAATCAAACCTGTTCTCGCATTTCTTTCTTGAACAGTGAAAATTCTGCTAAGATCCTTTGGGGTAAGCCATGCTTCTCTCGGAAATGTGAACAACATGAACAGTGTTTCGTCCGTCAAGGAAACAGTCAGTGAAGTGATCCGAAGGACAGAACAAAATGTCTTCCTCCTTGACAAGAACTTCTTGTCTCGGCCAAACTGCTGAGAGACAATTAAAAGAAATACCTCTTTTGCTGTCTCTTTCTCACCTATTTCAGCAATTTATGTTGCTGAACAAAAAGGCACTAGTGGAATATAAAGAGGGATGTCAACAACTTTGTGTCTTCAAGCTTCCCGCTAAATTTCAGGTTGAGCTCAATGCCGTCATTAACATGCTTCCAGGCTGCTAAGCTAATTCAAAGGAGAACTGAAACCAAAATTCAATACTTTTTTATATTGTAGTTTTAAGAAGTCCAAGACATGTAAAATCAAGTTTCGGTGGTTACTTGTGTCTGTTGCGTTTCTTTTCTTCGATAATTTCGTTAAAGTTGAGTTTTTCCCGCTTTTTGAGCTGAAACACTGTGGCCAGTAAGTTGTGACGTATGATATGGGGAAGCTTGTTTATTTCGCAACAGATGGCAACACAAATCTTTGTATTTTCTGGGCATTTATTCACCTATTTATTGCCCACTTGATCGTTACCATGAGCGTAAAACCTTTTCTTTTCACTGGACGAAAAAATGGATTTATTCGAGTTTGCGAATAGAGCAAATATGTGGCAAATTTAGGGATCTAAATTTGCTTTAACTTTGGTTTGACAGGTAAAGCCTGCGCAAACTTGAATGTTTGTTTTGTAGGAATTTGTGTGCAAATGTTAAGGAAATGTAATTATTTGCTTGGCATTTGCGTGCTATGCAAATCTTTAATGTTTCCACAGATTTGCTCAAATTTGCTTCACCGCAAAGATAGCAGTTTGACCTCAACCGCAAATGCAAGCAAATATGGCGCAAAACCAATAGTTTGCATTATTGTTTGAACTGATTTTCAAAGGATCAAAATAAGTACATTTGCATTTTATTTACTCTCCTTTGCAATGAAAGCAAAAAGGAATGAATTGCCGGAATATGACTTTGTTGTAAATTTGCAAATATCCTTGCTATAAATATTCACATTTACCTGGGAACAAATATGGTGATTTACATCATCTTCGTTTTGTTGCCATAGGCAATGTGCATATGATATTTGTTACACATTTTACTGCTGTGGCAAACTTTCAATTTTTACATAACCGCTATATTATTGAACGAAAACTGCACTGGTATTCGGAAGCTTTTGAGTTTCATCAGCGGCAACGTCCTACAACGAAACCAACCAATGGTAAACAAAATGCTTGGGCCTTCCTCGTTCCCAGGATCTTTTCGGAGGGGCAATTGTCCGCCATTTTGAATCACCCCGCCGCAAAGACCCTGGAAACGAGGTTTTGTGACGATGAAAATAGAGACCTTAAGCACCACGACGGGAGGCTCGACGACGGCATGCCGGAAGTTTATTTTCCGTTCCGGTGATGCGCAGAACCTGAAAAGCTGATTGCAATCGGCCGTCGTCCTGTCGTTGGCGACGCCACATTCACTGTTTTGACGTAAAGAGTACAACGTCGCAATTCCTTGCAAAGTTTTTGGTCCTTTTCTTTGATTTGCCGTATTTTTCTTTGGACACATAAAGAAGTACTTTTCTGGAGTTAACTGCTAAAGTTATTTGAGGAGAAATTCCACAATGAACATCGTCCATTGGCAAATTCACAGACAACCTCAAGCTCGAAGAAATCCATTCAGTAAAATCTATTACATGTATATCTTCTGTGCTCTAGTTATCACTGATCCAGTTTAATTTGCTCGCCATTTCTTTTTATATTGATATCTCTGTCGACATCTAAGCTATTTATACATATTCACATTTCTGAGGTGATGAGAAGGTAAAATTATCTTTGTGTGAAATAATTTT
The DNA here is from genome assembly GCF_036669935.1 of Montipora foliosa. Classification (NCBI taxonomy): domain Eukaryota; kingdom Metazoa; phylum Cnidaria; class Anthozoa; order Scleractinia; family Acroporidae; genus Montipora; species Montipora foliosa. The sequence goes on along the minus strand of NC_090877.1, from coordinate 24,517,355 downwards.
CAGTGCCGCTATAAACAGCGAAACTAACACAACTTACCTTTTACTCTAAGGCGAACTAAATGTACCTTATTGTTTACATTTAATATCGTTTAAACCTTGTAGCCACCAAAAATCGTCAAAAGCTACCAGCAGCTTTTGCAAACGAAGAAGTGTTGTCCTTTTTGAAAACTGGTGGGAAGTTGCCGTCGCAGTGTTGCTTAACATGCTCAGTCGAGTGGAAAGCGACGTCGGTCTCGCCCCAGCCTTTACGCGGATGTGCCGTCGCCGTCGCCACCTCCCGTCCTGGTGCTTATGGTCTCTAATTTGGTTATCGACGGTTTGAAATTCGCGCGGGCGATGTGCTCTTTCCTCTTTCTTTTCGTTTTCGGACGACCAAGGTTTTATACGGCGATTCCTTGACATTTGTGTGGGTGAAATGGCAGTAAGAATCGACGAAATCCGAAAGAAAGGGCAACGACCATTCAGGCCATAACGTCGGGAACCAGCCCTAGTAGTTTTACAGTAGTTCGCCACAAACACACACGCCAGTGTCATGAATGTTGAATGGTCGGTCTTTGGAATGTTCTATGCCTATTTGAAGTCCACGATTCCCACTAATTACTGGGTTGCCGTATGGCAATCCCAGTCTAAAAATGGATGGATGGTTTCTTCCGTGTCGGTAAAAGTCTTGCCTGTCACTCCCCTGGTAAGTGGTATCTTTGTGCATAGAGCCTTCTGCGCGTGATTTCTTAGGATCGAGAGGGTGGTGGAACTGCGTAGATTTCTCTGGTGGACATAGTAGAATCATTAACTTAGCCTGCAATGGCGTCGAAAGTCATGTAACGCGAATGGCGTTTTAGTGGATCCTTAAACAAAATATACCCTTATGGAGCTCAATAATGGAAAGTCAGTTGGATAAACTAGGCAGGCGGTGAAAACCAACACCTGGAATCTCAAAAGCGACGAGTAATGGACTTCGACAACTATCTGTCGCCCGTCGAGCAGAAATCAAAGTGAGCTGCATTTCTAAAATAATATTTACCAAGTATGCTGTTATGTAGAACACTGAAACCAAATGGAAAATTATCTGGTAACTTATGGGTTCAACAAAGACAGAGAACGAATCGGATACCTTAAGTGGATCTGTGATTGGAAATGTGACAGCCAAGAATTATTTGAAAGAAAGCTTGTCATCTATTTTGTGCTTAATTATTCAAGGAAAAGGTTCTTCATGGAAACGGTTTGATCCTGAAATTTTAGTTTGTTGTAATATTGCGCATATTTGACACGATTGAGTTTTTTCTCTTCACGCACGCAATAATAGCAAATATGTTGTTTGTTTCAAAAAATTGTTCGCTGGAAAAGGTGGCCTTTATGAATTCATCATGTTGTATGATATGAGTGCTGGATAGTTTTTATGGCAATAGTAAAGCATTTTCGTGTCAAAATGAGGTTAGCGTTTTTCTGTTGTGCTAACTTAATTAAATATAAATATACATTCTGCCTCGTGAGTTTGTTATTCTCGTTAACCAGCAATGGAAAGTCATCGCAACGCTAATGGCGTTTTAGTGCATCTTATGTTGTTTGTTTCAATAAAATGTTTCGCTGGAAAAGGATTCTGTGATATTTTCTGCCTTTGTGAATTATAATATCATGTTGTGTATTGAATTTTAGAGCTTAAGGTTTAAACGTGATACGGGAGGATATTTTTAGTATACCTCTGTAAGCAGGAAAGGTTTCATAAAAATAAACAGGTCTGCTGGAAGCGTGCTTGAGTTTCAACAAAATGAGCCCCAAAATCAGCAAAAAATTGCGACGGCGGTGAATAATAAAGTAGCTGCTATTTCCAAAATGATGGATTACCTGGTGATAAATAACCTCGTCTTGGAGAGTAAATTTTTGACTTTGCAGAAACAATGGTGGGCGATCGTGATCTTTGTTTTGAATTCGCTCATTTATTGTCAAACTTTATAACACTTGACAGAAAAAGAAACTTACGAAGACCTGTATCTTGCCATCATTTGACACAGATGCTTCACTGTTTGGCAAGTAAACATGCCGCGGTAACTTACTAGTAATCACGGCGCCCGCTGAATTCCGGCGATGTCACTTTCGATTTTGCGATTTATTTGTGCAGCCAAAGCGTACAATAACAAAATTGAACGTAGCAAAAATCTCCCAAAATGTTTGTCGCTGATCGTAACTGTTTATATTCTACATTCACGGTTCAAAATTAATGTTGTTTTCATGTCGTAAATATGTTACCGTCCTGGAAACTTCCTTCAGCTGCTCTTTCTAAAAACTGCGTATCAATACTTATTTACTTTTGCATCAATATTTGTTTTTGCATAAAGCAAGCTAACAAAATCTGTACCTTGCTAAGTTCGCATTTGTTAGCGTTAATAGTATTTTCGGTCCAACGCTTCTGTTTTACGAAGGCGTATATGTTTTTGGTCACCCATCCAGACACTAATCCCGGCCGCCGGAGAGGGTTTAACTTTAGTAAACTGTAGAATTACAAAGCTGTCAGATGCTCAGAGGGCACGCTTAAACTTGTGGTGAAAAGAAGTTTATCAACATGTCAGCCCAGAAGCCAATGTTTCTCACTTCCCATTTATTTTCTTCAATCTTTCTGGGTTCAGTACTTTGCTAGTAACCACATGTCTTCTCAGGCTATTTACCCAAGACTTCTACCATGGCACCACAATGATAGACAATACCAAAACAATATCGTGCACTGTTAGAGCTACATATTACGCAAGGACAGATCTCTTTCGTCGTACGAACGTGTGAGGACCTGTGAGCCAAAGGGCCTCTGCTGGTATGACCTCCTAATGAATGACCCCCCCAACTTAAAAGAAATTGTCCGGAACGGTGCACGTACCACAGGCAACCCAGTGTACCCTCACGGAGGGTCTACAATCTTAGACAAAACTGTTGGGAAGGTTAGCACTTTTGAAGTCTTCATTGCTTCTCTCCCCTCCCCCCTCCTTCAATGTTGTGCAAAACTGAATGGTTTCTGTGGGAAATTGTTGAGTTACCTTCCAACGTTGAATAGGGGGGAGGGGGACTATGTAAGAGAAAGTGAAACTATTTCTTTTGAGCTTTAACAGAAGCGGGTTGAAATACAGCTCTGGTGTGGTTCATTTACATAACCTTCCCAACTACTTTTGTCTGTGATTGTAGTTCCAAGGCGACCAGAGAAACTTTGCAAGAATAGACTTGAGGTTCGCTAGCTGCTTGACATGGAACCGTTGAATCTAGACTCATACAGTTGTACGCACTGGATTCTGATCAGGGAGTTCAGAGACGGTGTTCGAGAAAGAGTTACGACCAACGCCAGCAGCATTAATCGATGAAGAATTCATGGCAGAAATAGAGGCATTCTTGCTAAAGTAAACGGAGTTCAACGAACGTTTGGAACAAAGGATGGCCGAACAGCTACATGTGGATTTAAGCAAAAGAGCGGGAAGATTCAAGACTTAAAGCGCCGAATAGCAAAAGATTGCCGAAGGAGTTTGGGTAGGTCACCTCACTGATAATAACCTGAAAGTATATATGCCTTAAATTTTGTATAGAATATCTTTTCTTTTTCATAACACGTTTGATTGCTGATTCATTGAATTGAGATTCGCATCATACATCCCTCCCTCTGCAAGGACAGTCTTTACTTTTGCAGACGTGCATGTACTCCCTTAGTAATTTCATGTCACGTTATTAATTTAAGGCCATTTAAAACAATACCAATGATAAAGAAAGGGGTATGAATGATATGGATCTCTGCATCCCTGTGACAGCTGAAGTCTATTGTACCCGGCCCCTTATTTGCCACTTATTTTTATATGCCTCGTTCCTAGAACACATTAGTGGCCCGGGTATGCTATAGTTACATATATCTTTTCACAAGCGATGTGGTGTGCAGTGGCAAGGTTTGGTGGAATACAAATTTCCTGACATGGTTACCGTATGCCTTTACTGTTGTCTCATGTCCAAACAATGTCACACGTTTAGTATCTGAAGCCTTTTGTACCAAGCTATTAACCAAACCTTGCCACTGCACACCACATTGCCTGTGCAAGGATATACTGTAACTATTTCATATGACATGATATAAAAAGGTATCTCACTTGTTACAGTGTGCTTGTCACTTGTTTTTCCTATGACATGGTATACCTTCACTGGTGTCTCATGACCAAACAATGTCACATGTTTAGTACCTAAAGCCTTTTATACCAAACCATAAAAAATAATTGTAACGAATCAGAATACAGGGAAGACAGTGAAATAATAACTGGATATGCAACCTTAACACAGGAAAAAAAATTGACATTCCAATATGGGAAAAACATTGGGAAAACATTGGGAAAACAATGGAAGATTATTGGAAATTCACTTGTAAAACCAATGTTGGAAAAAGAGATACACTTACCAACATTGGAAAGACATTTCATAGTTTTCCAAGGTTGGTAGTCTAACTTTAATCAACCAAGGTTGGTAAATTTAAAAAAAATCCAACATTGGAAAGAACATTTCCAAGGTTGGTAGATGTACAATGAAAGTCCAACATTGGAAGCAGCATTTCCAAGATTGGTAACTGTAATGACAGTCCAATATTGGAAACTGTTTTCCCAAGGTTGGGAAATTGAAATAAATAAGATCCCAACATTGGAAACAGTCTTTTCAAGGTTGGAGAATAAAACAGAAGTCCAATATCGGAAAAATCATTTACAAGATTGGACAGCCAGTAATTAAAACTTCCAACATTGGAAGCTTCATTTCCAATATTGGTTAAATATGTAGTGATATCCATAATTCAATCTTTCCTGGCAAGATTAGTGGTTTGATCAGTATTCAATAACTCCAACATTTAACTTTATCATGATTAACTGTTCTTCCCAGTTTATTGCTGTTGTGTCCTGTTTACAGATCAACCAGTTTACAAACATAAGAAACTTGAACCGAAAAAAAGCATTTACATCATCTACTGTTCCAATGTGAACTTTATACAATGTAGAGCAAGAGCATCACCAGACAAAACAAAATTAGCTAAAAAATATATCATCAGTTGCTATTAGCCATGCATCAGCCACTTTCAGCAACATATATAACACATATAGTGGAAGCTGCATTAGTCAGCCTGCTCTGGTTCATCATCATAATCATAATCTGGCCCTGAATCTGTTTCATCAACAGACATAGTAGATCCTGAGGATGAATCAATACGATCTGAACTGCTGGATTCAACTGATAACACATCTAGTTCCTTCTCAATAAGAACCTCATTTCTTGAAAGGCATTTGAAATTTGCACCTTCAGCAACTTGAATCATCTTCTTCGTTACAAGTTCAGAAGCAATTTTCAGGGCCAATTCGTACTTTCCTTTGCCTCTATGCTTGATTTTTAGTTCTTTAGCAGCTGGAGCAAGATGGTGTTTCACACTCAAACTTCTGAAGGTTGGCTTTTTGAAACACACTGCACAGATGATTTGTGAGCTGTATGCAGATAATAGGGATACGTCGTTAACACCATCACTGCTGCAGGCTTCGTCAGCAGGCTTTTAGCCAGGCGGCCGTCCAGCCGTCCAAAGGACGGCCAGTTCTCAGAAATGAGAGATTTTCGACGGCCTGTTTTGGGCGGCCATTTACGAACGTCTGTGCTTAATGTAACAAAACGTAAGACGATCTCATGGCTACAAATGTTATTGTAATCGCTTGATTGTATTCTGCTCTGTTTAAGCGAAATCTGGCGGGCATTACAACAAAATAGCCATTTGGTGTAATAACATGTGCAATCATCGTAATTGCTTTAGGAATACTAATAGTAGGTGAATAGTTAAAGATTGTAGACCAAAATGCAGTTCGACCAACAAAGCCACGCATATCTGTTCTTTCGTGTAAATCATGGCTTGACTACTTCAAATTTCAATCACTCTTCATAACAACTGGAGAGAATTGAAAGACGTTTACAGCTGTCAGAATTGCGGAAAGCATGTCTCAGAGGCTTCAATTTTTCAAAAGCATGGCGCCTGCTCCTAGGGGGGTCTTCGGCCCACATAAAACTTGGACTCCCACTTTCAAAATCCTGGCTAAAAGCCTGTTCGTCAGGACTGGGTTTTTCAGTGTCTGTTTCATCTTAAATGCCAAAAACAAAAGACACCCTGTTACATCTTTGAAATCTGATTAAATAACTTGAAGTAACAATAGCTCCCTTCATTAATATTGATTTCTTGCAAAGAGTGTGAATAGGCATGTACATGTAAAATAAAATATAAAAAGAAAAGCTTTATTTTAAAAAAATACCTCATTTACCGAATCTAGATTAAAATTGATGTTCCTAACAATGCACAATGAATAAGTCATAAAAATTCACAAACTGCATTTTTGCAAGAAAGTCTGGCAGCCAGGATGAAGCCTTGAGTATTTTTTTTTCAGGGTAAAATCTCATGTTTACATTTTATACCTAACTGTCTTGTAAGGATCTTTCCTCTGTGTAAATTTTCATTTCCCAATTCAAATTTAACTTTATTACATATACTAGATAAAAGTCTTATCATTAACGAAAGGAATGGCTGTCAGTGGCCATATCCTTTCCTTACCAATGCTCTCGTTTGCATCTGTTGTCGGACTTGACAGAGCTCTCTTTGCAGGTGTCCTGGATTTCTGCCAAAAAGAGAGAAAAAGCCTAATGCTCCATTCTTAAGTAACAAGCTTAATAGGATGTAAGTAGTACTGGTATTCCTTACAAGGACTAGTTGTACCTCAAAATCATAACCATCAGTAAGTTTTCTGTTCTTTTCGACTGCCCACTGTAAGATGTGGTTTCTGATTGCACCTGAAACATCAAACAAAAACAATTCACATGAATTAAAAAATCAAACATTCAAACAAACAAAAGACAACAACTGATCTTGAATATCAACTCAAAGCATAATGCTTCAGTATAATTGTGTACACTAGCATTTTAACAAAATCTACTAAAAAATTACTGTGGCATGGCTCAATCAGGGATAAAAAACATTCACTTACTTTGCCCAAAGCCAATTTTTTTCAATGTGCATATGGGTTCCAATGAAGACACTAATTCTGAGAGAATTAAGCTGTTTGCATTGTTACTCCGGAAATACACTTTGTTGTTTCCAGGCCATCTCTTAGAGCATTCCTTTCTTATTAGCTTGATCCTGCAGCATACACAATGAACATTTCAATACAATAAGGCATTTGCATGTACTAGTCCATAATTACAATAATGTCATTAAGTATGTGCTAATTATGAATGGTACTGCAATTAATAAAACAGTACTCACTTGCTGTGGTACAAGTGTTTGTCTTCAGCATTCATTTCTTGTTTATCTTTTCTTGTTACTTTGGCTTTCATACCCTTTGAAGGACTGTGATGGACAGACTCTGGACTGGACTGTCTTTCAACATGTGCTAAAAATAGTAGAAAAGGTAGTTAAAAGATGATGTTTGTCAGGCATTATTAGAAAGGAATTTACAAGCACCTAAGTGTTCCTTTAAAACGTGATAACAGGCTGTACTCTTAATCAGTGCACAGTGGCCACTGGCTGTTAATTTTTTTTTTTAATGAAAGAATTAAAAAATGTTTGCGTCTAATTGAATTCTTAACATAACCTCTACCCACTACCCCCAACTGCAAAGGTCAAGGGAATTCAGTGTGATTAACTACATATTTTTACTTCTACTACTTTGCTCAGAGAAATTGGCAAGAGTTCGTAGGAAATATTTTACTTTTTTGTCCTCAATTTAGTGCCCATAATACTGGAAAACAACTTTTCCAAACTTTAAAGTTTCTGGAGGAGCTTCCAAGATCCCATAGAAAGAAAATCAGTTTCTCTCAAGTACTAATCAACCTGGTGATTACTTCACTTCTTATTGAAGTCCTTGCCTCTGGACTAAAACTTGACTAAAGTCATGCTCAATGGCAATGCCTGACTGCCTGATTAAAGGGCAGTCAATCACATCAGAGGAAGATAGCCGAGACTTACAGTGTAGTTGTTTGATACATGCCAAGACAGCGAGTTGTTTTCCAATTGATCCTATACCAATGTCCTTGAGACACTGCCTGTCTACAAGAGCCAGTGTTTTACCAGAAATTTCATTATCTAAAAAGAAGTCACTGTAATAAGCAATGAAAAGATAACAATTCAAAGCGTTTACATTAAAATATTAATACAGCATCTGCCACTCTGGAAGGAATCAGATTAATGAGCGAGGAAAACACTCAGCTGTGAGGGGAATTAGCCTTTCTCAGTTTGCCATAAGTATGGTTTGCCGCTGTCAATTTGGTTTATTCGTCTCCCTCTTTCACTCCTTATAACAAACAAATAGCAAACGAATAAACCGAAAAGAAAAACAAAAAATCAATTCAAACTACAATCAAAAATACATATAATTTACCCTGAAGAAGTCTTGCTTCATCCTTCAAATCTGGATGGTGAGAGTTTAGCCACGATGCTACTTCAGCAGGACTCCATTCCTCTGATTGTTCAGGAAAAGGGCAAAGTAAAAGTCAGAGAAAAGTTATCTGAGAGTGAGCAGGGAGGAATGTGAACGCTGAACCTTTTTTAATTTAACAAAGGGTGAATCCAAATCTGTAGTTAATAATATGTGTAGGTCAGTCCGCGACACAAACTTCAAGTTTCCACTGGTTTCTATAATCTAAGGATCTCATTTTTACACTTTCTGTATTTAACTACAAGGTTATCTTTCATTAAACTAAGAATCCACTAATTCTGGCAATAGCTGTTTCCGTAATACGAAAAGGAAGTTAAGTTATTGGGGTAGTTAATGGCGCCAAAATTAAACTTATGTTTTACAAGATCGACACAGCAAAATTAAAAGTTGAACAAGTAATGAAGACTGCCAAGTACTATCATTTACAAAATATATCTACCTGGTTTGTTTGAAGACACTGCGTCGCTATTTTCAGCCATGACAAAAGGAAATAATCTCCAAATTTGTCAGAACCTGTGGGACAACCTGTGGTAGTTCTTCGAGTCCGACGACGACAAACACAGTACTTCTGTGTTTTGGCGCGTTTACTTTTTCAATCCCAGATCTCCTGATCCACTTTGAATTATACTTACCAGACCCCGCGCCAAATGGAGAGAACATGGCGGTATCGATAGGTTGCGATTCTTTTCTTTCTTGCCGATCGTTTTTTTGCTTTGGACGCCCGGGAAAAATGTAATATGGAAGTGGAAGAAGACGTTTCACTTACCTCCTGTTATTGTCAGCTAACCGCCGAAGCTAGAGATATCAGCAAGAAGGGAGAAAAACCTCATGTGCACTGTCCATGTCACAAATGCAGTGGCCGGGCAACTTGGCGTATGACCGCATGGCGGCATTTACAGTCTGAAAGAAAACAGTCATCTCAGCCTTCGCCTGCGAAGAAAACACGAACAACATATGAGGAATTGGAATGCTCATCTTTGGAGCTTCCTGTGGAGTATGAAGACCAAGAATTTGAACGCGAACGTGTTTTGTATTTTTCAGACACGTACAGTGAATTTCCAATACACGGGTCCCGTGATGTCTGTGCCGCTCCCTTAGGCCATGATCATGAAGATATTTCATCCAGTGACAACAGTAGTGCTGGAGGTTCCGATTCAGCTGATGATGATGGCGATTCCGGACCAAGTGATGATGAAACAGTCTTGGTTGGCAGTGATGATGAGGAAAAAAACATAAAGAAGTTTGTGGAGGATAGTGTTCTTCGCTTGGTAGAAATGAAACAAAAAATGGGCTGTTCCATAAATCATTTTGAAGAACTTCTGCATTGGGGTAAAGATTTGCATGTAAGTGGAAATGATGATGCTGCAATTCACTGGCCAAAAAACTGGGATGATGTACAGACACTGTTAAAGGAACTGGGATTTTCTGAACCGAAACAATATTGGATTTGCTTCAGTAAGGACCATCCTAGTCATTATGGGTTGATGGAATCGAAAGATGAGCCTTGTCCTCATTGTCGTCATTCAGGGACAATCCCATACTACTACTTGGGGCTACCAGACAAGGTAAAAAAGTGGTGCTCCTCTGCAGAAATGTGCAAGAAAATGACTGCTCATTGGTCACAGCGTGACCACTGGCTTCCTGCTGAGATGCAAGATGGTTGGGGGTGGCCACTGAAACATGAGATTTGGGATGGAACAAGGTTTGCCCATCTTGCATATTTTTGGGATCCAAAATCCATTTGGACACTCCCAGTTATATGCATGTATCCAGGATGTAATACTGTTATTTCTGCCTCTGAAATAATTAATTCTCCTGAGGCAGGTGGTGGCTTAAAGAGGATCAAGTGTTCTTCATGTGGTACTATATTTGAACATTTACCAAAGGAAATGCATGGGGACCCTCATAATATTGCTTATTGTGGTAAGTTAGGGTGGCATTTAAAAAAATGCAGCATTTTTGGCTTATTTGTAACTGTGTTTATGAGACACTGCTACCTAAAATATGTTATATTTTCCACAGTTATACTTAAATGTAAATGCTACATTTTCTGTATTTATTTGAGTCACCTCGTCTCTATATTTTTGTAAAGTTTTATGCAATCTCATGATGTGATCACTTGTCCTCTGGAGAGGTCTGATAAATACCTGTGTTTCATTTTTTTTTTTTTTCATAATTTTTGAAATGTCATGTCATAAAGTTTTCGAAAAAAGAAGAAAGGTTGAGTGTGATATATTTTGAGGTGTCAATTGAGAAAATTAAGATTCAAAGAAGACTGAAAATTAGACATTTGGGCCGGGATTTGGACACCCTGGCAGTTTGCTGTAAACCCAGAGAGTTCTTGTGTGGGTAGGAGAGTGTATAGGATTTCTAATCCTTCTTTATTTCCCTCCTAAATCAGGTTCAATTTTGAAAAAATTTCCTAACTTAACCGTCTCCCACCCCCCACCAAGTTGACGAAATTGTTTTTTTCATGTTGTAGGTCACTGGGATGGTTGGCAGCCATTCTCTAGTACTATTCGTGGATGTGGTGCCATAGAGGTCTCAATAGCCACTATGTCTAAAGTACACCGCTGCCACACCAACGAGACATATGTGGTTGGTTTTGTTCCAAGTTACCTTATTCCAAAGAAAAGGAGCCAGGCATTGGATCCATTTCTCGAACCACTCATCAGTGATTTGGAGGACGGTTTTATCAATGGAATTCCTGTGAATTATGCAGCTACCATTGCTGGCATTCCGTCAGGCCCAACTCACATTCGCCATCTTCTACTTTGTTGGAAAGGAGATCACAATGGACAATGTGAAGCTGGAAAATTTATTAAGTGTGGTAAAATGGGATGTAGGCGATGTAAATTAGAAGGTGTATTTGTACCTGCTTCAAATCACTACTATTACCCTGGTTTCAGAGTGCAAGGCAGATTTCCTACCGAAGAAAAGTCCATACTTGAAAGTCTGGAAGTTTTAAAGGATATAGAAGAAGAAGAACGTATAACTGTTAAGCATGAAAAATCCAAGAATACAGGATACACAGGGTTGTCAATATTTCATAGACTGTATCCTCTTTACCAGTTTCTTTATGACAAGGATTTTGTATATGATGAGATGCATGGCCTACCTCTTAATGTGGTCAAACGGCAAATCCAGTGCCTACTTGCAAGTGATAATGAAGAGCTTAACTGGGAGGTAGTTGATGAACGACTTAGTATGTTTCCATGGACTCATGAGCATAGGACAGGACGACTACCCTCAGGTATTACAAAGCGATTTGGGTATTGGAAAGCAGAAGATTTTAATCATTTTGCATTCCCTGCAATGGAAGCATACTTAGGTGATATGCTGCAAAATGATCCAGAAACACAGGAAGTTATCTGTTGCCTTGCCCGGATTATCGAGTTTCTAAGCAATCATGCTAGAAATGGCTGGAGTCATGCTGACGCTTGTACATTTCATGAAATGTGTGTGAGATATGCAGTACTTGTGGAAGAGGCCTATGGTGTTCAAAGTTGTGTAATTACATTGCACAATCTCCTGCACTTCAAAGATGATATTGCCCGGTTTGGTTCAGTGGATAACTACTCATGCTGGACAGAGGAAAGGGCTGTTAGAAGGTACATTCTCACTTCTAACAATCACAAGAACATTGAAATTACTTTTGCTCTGAGTGAGGCAAGACGAGAATTTTTAAAACTACGTGAATCAAATTATCATGTTGCAGATGGTCTAACTATTCGCCAAGCTGATATTTCCAAGGTAACTATCATAATATCCCTGTTATTAGCCCTTTGATCCCCATGTTATTCTGTATGCAAATTATTTTCCTCACTGATACATTTTCACCCTTTACTGTAGTAAGTGTTCAAAAGAGTGTGAAGATAAAATCTGAATATCTGTTGTAATTTCTGGACCACCTCATATGAAAATGATATACTCCTGTAGGTATTGTATCTTTAGCAATGACTTACCTCGATAAATTGATGGTAACAGTGTTCAAATCACTTTGCTGATATGCACTTTGATAGCACTGTTTTTTCGGACAGATATGAGGACAGTGTGCTGTGATCACATTTCATGATCTTCTTTACTATTCATTCTGACTCTTTTTCTTACTTACAATTTTGGAAAGGTACTTCTAAATGTCATTAAATTTAGTATCTGTGTAATAATGTGAACAATAATATTGTTAATTCTGTTTTTGGATTTTATTAAGCCCTCAGCACGGTCTTTGCTGTTTGCTAAGAAACTTTTTGACAGTTCCAAAGGCACAGTGAATCATGAGCGATTGTCAGAAGGCATTCTTGTTGGTGGTGTTAAAAGTATGGAACTATCAAATAGTGACAGGCAAGTCATCAGCAATGTGAAGGGTGTTCCAGTTGGTGATGTTCCCGTTTTTGGATGGTGCTGCAGAAGTCTTTTAAAACCTAAACACTCTTTTGAGGGCCTACTCTACAGAGTTGGGGAGCATGTGATATTTGCTGATCCAGACAAGGGAGACACTGTTGCTACACTTGAGAGTGTGTTTTCCGTCAGACTTAATAATGTGTCTACTCTTTTCTGTAAAGGAAAGCAGTTCGAATATGATGAACAAGTAGAAATTGGTCTTAAGCAAGTACACCCAGCAGATGAAACTATCATATTTGAAGCTTCACTTCTCAGCAGAAAAGTAATTCTGTTTGCAAGGAGTGGCAGTTATGATGAGGAGGCCGATTTGAGTGAAGAAAAACGCTTTATTGTGGTTGATTTCATGCGACGTGTGTTTCCTGTTACAGAAGGGACAGTTGTTGTTCCTTATTATCCTGTAGTCCATGACATGGTGGATGTGAAAGGACATGATGGCCAAATCTGGAAAGCCTGTGTGCTGTCATTCAACCTGACTCGTTTCACTGTTAATGCTAGATTTTTTATGGAGGATGATACACAACCTGGTCGATGGGTACCTGAAAGAAGCCCAGCGCAGGTCATTCACTTCAAAAGTATCCTTGGAATTTCAAAAGGTTACTGGCAGGTGGCATATTCAAGTTGGATTGATGAGGAGGAATAGTTTTTAATAACTGTTTTATTTACATTACTATATAGCATAGTACTAACAGATGTCTCTCCTTGATCTACATTTATATTGAAGTTAGTGAGCAGAAACAGAATCCCAGTCTCTCTAACTATTCCCCTCCAGGCCCTTCCCCCCCCCCCCCCCAACCTCCTCTGGGAACAAGCTTAGATTAAAAGATTGCTGTCTGTGGATACAAACACTTATGTTACTGGATATTTGATATCAAATGTCGTTTCGGAAGTATTGTAGAGAAACCCACACAAAAGAATGTAGTTAAATATGAGATAATGAATTATACCTTCAACATGAAAAGGACAGTCTTTAATATATTTTAACCATCACTGAAAATAAATCATTTCATTATATTATTGGTACTGGTTTTAAAAAGATGATGTGTTATTAGCATGGAATGATTGGCAATCAGAGTTTACTTACTGTTTTCTTTCAATTGGGGGATTATAATATGCTAAGGGTTAGTATTTTAAAAAAGGATTATGGGCAAAAATTGATTTTCCAATAAGTTTCCATCAAAACGTGCGTGGAGGTGTATTGGTACATGACTGGTTTATCAGTTACTTAGCTGTCCAAGTCTGGTTTTATTGTTTTGATTGGATTGTCATGTTCTAGTAGTAATTTTCCAATGAATTACCATTAAAAATTAACTTGGAGTTTCAATGGTGAATGGCTGGTTTATCAATTATCAATTTTTATTGGTTTATCAGTGATAAAATTGATCTCCCAATAAACTACCATAAAAACTAACTCGGAGTAATATTGGTAAATAACTGGTTTATTTGTCACTTGACAATCCAAGTTTAGTTCTATGGTATTTTATTGGACTGTTACCTCTTACACTTGATATTCCAATAAACTGCCATCAAAAGACCATCTTGGATTGTTAAATGTCTGATATACCAATGATATTCCAAAACATATTTGTCCCCTTTACAAATTACCAAGTATTCCAATATTATTCCAATATTGGATAGTTTATTTCAGATGTTTTCCAATAATAATCCATGTTGGAATTTCAATTTTTTTTCCTGTGCTTATTCCACCCAACCTTGCTACTGCACACCACATTGCTTGTGCAAGGATACATGTAACTATTTTCTATGGCAATTGGTATATAAAGCTTCCCACATGTTATTTGTCACTTGTACAGCTGTATGCGAGCCTTAACAAAAAAATCCAATTGTCTTGTCAGGTATTCCATGGTAAAGTACTCAATGCATTACTAGCATTTCTCATGGAAGATCATACAGCTGCTATACATGTACATGTTGAGAGCTGGCTATCTAAATATACTGTACCCACCATTTTGTGATAGAGTTGAAATTGTCAATTTTTTCAATTTCTCCCCATAAAACCTCAAATTTTATTTGATAAGTACTTAGTCTACATGTAGCTCATATGGTAACAACACAAAAAGGACATCCTGGAGAATTTTTATTAAAACTTTTGTTTTAATGAGCAGTTTTAATATATGATTGCTCCACTGCTTTAATTGGATATGGTAAAACTCACAACATCATGCTTTTAGTGCTTTGTGGCCAGGAACCAAAGAAAAAAGAGCAAATTATAGATGAAATACAAAAGTTGTTTTGAGTTGTAGCCATCAAACACTAATTCCATTTTAAAATCATGAGAAACTCAAGCTCAATAACTATTGTTGATTTTATTACATGCACAAAATGGTCAATTTGGAAAGGTGGACACTTGTGGGAGGCTGTCACTGGCTTCCAGTTTGCAATTGCTTTAGCTTCATTATTCAGTTTCACTTACACCGGAGGATTGCTTATGAATGGCAAAGTGGTGTGTTACATCATTCATGATCATTGAAATGTACATGTAGCTTATGCATTGATTGATTGATTGACTGGTGTGAATACTCTCCAGGGCCTATCTCAACCACAAGCTGCAGTGCTGAAGGGAATTTCTTAAGGTGCAAGAAACAGACAATCCACTGATTGTGAATTGTGATGCAATTGCAAATTAATGTCTTTATGTCAATACTTGGGTAGAGTAGTGTCATTGTTAATCTGGATACACTGTATGAAATTAATCTTTTGACATGAACTGGGGTCAAGTGAATTTTTTCAGGCATCCGGTAATTATGGCAGAGTCGAATGTTCAGGGCAACAATCAGTGATTACCTGTGCTAATATAGGAATCGGTTCTCAATAATTTTTGACTAAAATCAAGAAAGGTTTCACAATCCTTTAAGTCTGAGAAAATTGTCAGTGATCTTTCAATACTAAATACATCAAACATAAGCAGTAACATGAGTTTAAGTGATATCTTTCTAATAGACGTATCTGCACGTGGCATCAATGATTGAAAGATGGGTGTAATATAAGTACCACTCAATTACATGCAGTTAATTTGTTAAAGTATACAAATTTGTAGTATTTTCCATCTGAACTGGCGGGTGGCACGCCTCATACGGTTCGATGTAACTTGTAAAGTAGGTCTAACCATGCAGTTAATTTGTCATACAGTTGTACTTTTATACTAATTTGTAGTATTTTCCATCTGAACTGGTGGGTGGCGCGCCTCATACAGTTCGATGTAATTTGTAAAATAGGTCTAACCATGCAGTTAATTTGTCATATTGTAGTACACTAATTTGTAGTATTTTCTATCTGAACTGGCGGGTGGCGCACCTCATACAGTTCGATGTAACTTTTAAAGTAGGTCTAACCATGCAGTTAATTTGTCATAGTGATGATGATGATGACAGAATACTAGTTTTAGTATTTTCCATCTGAACTGGCTGGTGGCACTCCTTATACAGTTTGATGTCACTTGTAAAGTAGGTGTAATCATGCAGCTAATTTGTTATAGCATTTTAATTTGTAGTATTCTCCATTTGAACTGGCGGATGCGGATGACACGCCTTATATGGTTCGATGTGACTTGTAAAGTAGGTCTAAACATGCAGTTAATTTGTTATAGCATACTCTGAGGTATTTTCCATCTGGTTCTGTAGATAAACGTGTTTCAAGAACGTAGATTCAAGTACGCTACTGTAGGAACTTGCTTTCAAACAATGCTTAACAAACTGTTCACCACAGTTTGTGGTTGGTGCATCATCAGTGTAAGTTGTTTGATAATAGTATTGGGCGCAGTTCAGATACCAAACCTAATAACTTTAATCAATTACATGAAAATACAATGTAGCATATGAATCAATGTGAAATGGCTGAGTCATTCTCCTAGCTGCTATTTCAACTTTCAGGCAGGTTCGATTTAGATACTGAATTTTTCTTATATGGAAGTATACTGTGCATATACTTGTGACGTATTATATGGCAGTTATTATGTTGTCCTAAAGTCAGCCTAAGTTTTTATTAATTCCCAATCAAATGTTTGGTATCTGAACTCAGCTTTAACTTTTCCGTTGGCTTTAACATTGCCACGTTTACTGCCGTAAGGGATATTTTTTTATGCTTTTGGGATTCAAAATGTGCATTCATCCAAATGAATTGTTGTATTGGCAAAAACAAAAGCTATGGTATTTGAGGCAAAATGAAACCGCTTCTGCAGGTTACATTTCCAAAGTACTACATGTATAGAAAGGCAAAATAATTTCAACAATTTAAAGAGATGACTAATAATTGACAGAAGCCCTTGATATGCCTTATATTATCATTGCTCCGAACTAAACTATAGATGAAATACAAAAGTTGTTTTGAGTTGTAGCCATCAAACACTAATTCCATTTTAAAATCATGAGAAACTCAAGCTCAGTAACTATTGTTGATTTTATTTCATGCACAAAATGGTCAATTTGGAAAGGTGGACACTTGTGGGAGGCTGTCACAGGCTTCCAGTTTGCAATTGCTTTAGCTTCATTATTCAGTTTCACTTACACCGGAGGATTGCTTATGAATGGCAAAGTGGTGTGTTGCATCGTTCATTGAAAAGTACATGTAGCTTATGCATTGATTGATTGATTGATTGATTGACTGGTGTGAATACTCTCCAGGGCCTATCTCAACCACAAGCTGCAGTGCTGAAGGGAATTTTTTGAGGTGCAAGAAACAGACAGTCCACTGATTGTGAATTGTGATGCAATTGCAAATTAATGTCTTTATGTCAATACTTGGGTAGAGTAGTGTCATTGTTATTCTGGATACACTGTATGAAATTAATCTTTTGACATGAACTGGGGTCAAGTGAATTTTTTCAGGCATCCGGTAATTATGGCAGAGTCGAATGTTCAGGGCAACAATCAGTGATTACCTGTGCTAATATAGGAATCGGTTCTCAATAATTTTTGACTAAAATCAAGAAAGGTTTCACAATCCTTTAAGTCTGAGAAAATTGTCAGTGATCTTTCAATACTAAATACATCAAACATAAGCAGTAACATGAGTTTAAGTGATATCTTTCTAATAGACGTATCTGCACGTGGCATCAATAATTGAAAGATGGGTGTAATATAAGTACCACTCAATTACATGCAGTTAATTTGTTATAGTATACAAATCTGTAGTATTCAAAAGCTACATGTATTTTGTTCACATTTGCTACTTTAAACAAAAATGATATTGTTATCACATTTGCTACAGTGGGCAAAAACATAATTTTATTTTTTGGTCACAGGGCTACCCGAGCAAATAGTCAAATTTCCTATCGTACATGTAAACAAGCATGAAAACCTGGTTTTTTGACTGCATTTGGTATGCAGAGCAATTATGTGATTAAAGTCGTACATTTGGTTACATTTAATATCCCGAGCAAATTTCTACAAAAATACGTCGTTGAGCACATTTGCTTTCCTGAGCAAAACCCTGCAAAACTACACGTTTGGCCACATTTGCTATTCTGAGCAATCTCTGCTAAAATGCATATTCGAACACATTTGCTCGCTTTTACTCACCTTGTAAAAAGGTGCAATGATGAAAGTTTGATCAAATTTACTACTTCAGGAAAACTACTTGCAAAATTTTAGTTTTAACATCATGTTTACTACCCCTCCAAATGCACAAAAAATACCATGTTATCCGTACTTTTACTCACAACAGCAAATTTAAAACAAATGTGGCATTTACGAGCGTTGCCATGGGTGGAAAAACTGTGGCAAATGTGTTCTTTGCTTTTCAGCAAATCTAAGCAAATGTGCACAAACGTAGCATTTGCCATGTATTTGCTCCACATTTGCTATAATATGTGAAAATCCGTTTTTTCGTCCAGTATTTGGAGCTTACATATCCTAATCGTGAAGAACCAAGCGACTCGC
The DNA here is from genome assembly GCF_036669935.1 of Montipora foliosa. NCBI lineage: Eukaryota > Metazoa > Cnidaria > Anthozoa > Scleractinia > Acroporidae > Montipora > Montipora foliosa. The sequence continues at coordinate 24,498,607 of NC_090877.1, read as the reverse complement.
AAGGGGAAGACAAGCAAGAAGGCGGTGAACTCGACGAAAATGGTTCTCGAATCTGTTGTCAAGAACTTGAGGAGCTAAATCAAAGTTCGATGAATCAGATTTGATATTCTTGCCTCTATTCCTCTTTGAATGTTCGGTCGTTAAACAGCGAGATGGTGAAGTATTAGCTTTTGCTGTGTTTTCATGTTCTTTTTGTGAAAGGTGTCGATTGCATAACAGATCATGCAAAGTTTAGGATTGTTTGTTTGGATATTAGTGAGTTTAAGAAACCACGACGGCTACGGCGACGAAAACTTCACTTCAAAATATAGGTTTGAGCTATTTTAAGCATTTCATAATCATTCCGTCTTGTTTATAATATACAATATGGGCAAAGTGACCTATAACTGGATTGGTATGGACAGACTTAAAGTAAAGAGTGAGACTGAAAGATTCACTGCAGTTTGTCCACGTTGTCCTCAAAACCTTAATTTTGGTCATTTCACGTAGTAGTTTTGAGGAGTACGAGAGAGAAATGTTCAAAGATGCGTGCTGCACGTGCAGCACGATCATTTTGCTTCTTTTAATCAATAATATCCCTGCTTTTTGGCGTTGTCGGAATCGTAGCCGTCGTCGTTTCTTAAACTCCCTACTGGTGTTCTAAATACGGCACTTGTGGCAATTCTTAACGCACGCTGTAATCCCTCCAGGTAAACCTTACTTGACATGTTAACAAGAAAACTCAACCGGGGATAAATTCTCAAACCTAAGCGAAGTCTTTATTCGAGATCCGTGACCGGTCGGCACGCATTATTTTGCAAGCGAAAACTGACTAACAACACAATATGATAATTACACGTGTTCTGTTGGCACCTATTGTCTTGCAAATAACCGACTCTCAAAAGAACGGACTCGAATTCTCCGACTTCCCATTGGTTGATTTTTGGTTGCGCGTAATTTCAAACCGATATAAAGAGCACTGAAGTCACTTTGGGTCAAACTCCCGCTCGCAACAACTCGAACACTAGTAAAAGCAACTGATGAAGGAAGCCACTTAAGTTTCCGAAACCGGTCTTGCTATAACAAAGCAGTTCTTATGAGAACTCAATGGCCAACTTTGATGACAACGAGATCATCGCCATGCTCGCAAATATTACAAAATCCCCCAAATGGTTGCTTATCGGAAGGACAAGTCTCTGAAACACTATTTTGTTAGAGCAAGAATTCCTTCACTTTAATTTATCAACCAGGAGTTATATAAGGGTCGAGTGACAGCGTTACAACAACTGCGCCTTCTGTAGTGTCAGTTTAATTTGTTTTTTCCTCAATCTCAGTCACGGTCCACTGTAATGATGGTAATGGTTTCCCATTCGATCTGTAGAACATGGCGCTTAGCAGCATACCGTCAGTTCACCTGGTGGGTTCATGGTGTATTGGGGAAGAAAAACCGGCGAGTGATTCCAGTGTGCGTTGCAATTGTGAACCCCATTCGTGGAGAATTTGATTTCCCGAAGAAAGTGGCTACTATGAAGGTTTCAAGGCACCAGAACTGGACCTGAATTAATTACACACAATCTTGAATTTTGCATGATTATGAAAACTGACCTGATTTGTGAAGGTTTTGATTTAGCTACTCGCGTCCTTGAAACAGAATTTAAGAGCAAGTCTCTGTAAAATCCTCATTTCGAGTTTTGCCCACGAAATTGATTTTGCTCATAATTTTTCTGTAGACTTCTTTAAATAGGTATATAACAAATATGAAACTAGTTTGGAGAAATTCGCTTCTGTAATTTTTTTTTTTTTGACCAATTTTCTTTCGGCACCACATAAGGATCTGAGATGCTCGTGAAATATGCAAATTTTGTCAAAATTCAACCGACTGGGCATGATCATGTTGTTATCCGCCTTTTGAACAAACCAAAAAGATTGTTTAAATTGATATAAAAAACTTTGTTTTAGCAAACTTTCTCAACAAACAGCTTGATAAAACGAAGTTAGCCGATGCCAGGCACTGTAGAGATTTCGTAAAGCCAGGGCTAAGCATGCTGAATCAAGAGTTTGTATGAAGCGCTTCTTGAAGGAATATCTAGCCTAAACCCAAGCTCCTAACACTTATTTAATGGTAAGACGAACAGCCTTTAGTAAACAATGATAGTATAACCTGCTTTTAAATTTTAACTTCCGTATTCAAAACATAAATGTGTTTCTGTTAAGAACAATATTGTGATAGTATTGATGGAAGATTTATATGAAATAAAAGAGAAACTTCATTCTTTAGTTCGCTACATGTGAGATAAATTTATGTATATTTTTGGCATGTTTGTTTATTTAAAAAATAATTGATCAAGGGAATGATAAGCTTAAAATGACGTATTGACACTTCACAAATGGACTGTTCAGCGAGTTTTTATGCAAATTTCCCTTGAATCATAGTTTATCAGTTTCAGGTATCTCAATATTTGGATTGAGACACATGATAGCAGCGAAAGTCTTGATTGGCAATCCCCGTTGCTTAGATCAGACTAAGAAGAGTTCTACGATTCAGTCCTGCTTAATATCCTATAATTAAAAGTGACAGATGAAAAAAATATTGTAAATGCGAAATGATTTTCGGTAAATAAAAAAGGAATACTATAATAGATGAGTATTTGAAAGATTTCCGCATTCTGAATTCCAGATCCTATAACTTCCACAAATGCCTCCAAAAACATGGCGGGCAGTAAGTAAGTCCACGTTCACCGCCTTGTCTCCCTTCTTCGTTGGGTTAAAACCATAGCCACATGGGAAGCAGTGATTGAAAGTATGCAATCTTTAGAAATGGACAATTTTCTAGTGGCATATACCCGATTTCTCGCTTTCTATTCTGACAATCCTTCTGGACATTCGCGATGGAGAAACGCTGGCGAAATGGTTAGGTCGGGCAAGTTCCACCACTCACCCCTGGACCGAAACTGAATGGGGGCCAAAAGATTTAAGACAATTCGGTAGCTGAAGGATGGAACTACACAATGATATGCAGGAGAGCCAGTAAGTGTACGCCACTTTTGAGATTTAATCCACTGAATTTGGCTAAAATCGCATGTTTCGCTAAGTGGGTCTATGGGGCTAAGTGTGCTCCCTCCGATTTTCTATACAAAAAAGTGTCCATAATTCTAACCTGTATTATTTTAAAGATAAAGGTTCAATTGAAATAACTAGTAAATTGGAAGCTTTGGGACGCGCTCTTTTATCCGGAGCAATCGGTTGAATTTTGACAAAATTCGCATATTTCACGAGCATCTCAGGTCTTGATGCGGTGCCGAAAGAAAATTGGTCAAAAAAAAATTACAGAAGCGAATTTCCCCAAACTAGTTTCATATTTGTTATATACCTATTTAAAGAAGTCTACAGGAAAATTATGAGCGAAATCAATTTTGTGGGCAAAACTCGATATGAGGATCTTACAGAGACTGGCTCTTGAGATACTTTCGTTGGCACAAAACGTAGCTCCCCAACCGCCAAATCTTTTACCCCTCTCTTCCGAGTTGATTCTTTATTAATCACATCTTATTTCTGGTCATGGTATCTGAAATTATTTATCCAATGCAATAAATTGTACATTCCTAAGTTCGTGTATTCATAAGTATTCATAAGTACTGTAGAGAGACAAAAAGTACCATTTGGTACCATACATTTCTACTTCTACTTATACTTTAAAAGCTACATATTTCCATACAATAGAAATGCAACTCAGGATATTGCGGTTTCATTAAAACACCTTGCGATAAAGTCTCTGTGATAAAGCAATTCCATGTAAAATAACAGTTTTTTGATTGAATTCAAGTGTTGATTTTATGCAATCTGCATTTGTCGCATAATCAAATGTGCATTTTAGTTTAGTTGTTTGAAAATCTTGTTGTAAGCTTAGTAATAACATCTGCTCTGGGAGACCAAGGTCTGCTAGCGATATTTTTAGGAATGTGCGGGCCTGTGAGTGTTGCACTCCTTTCGCGGGTTTTTTTTTTTTTTTCTTGTTCTGTCGACAATGGCGTCCAGAATAGGGTTCAGATATTAATCTCTGCTTGTCTTTTCCACAATTGGTTTTGCCATCCACTCTTTGGTGTGTTTGGGAAAGGCAAGCTTGTATTGAAGCTCACCTTGGTTGGCACCCCTTGTCACAGTGGCCTGCTCTCTTCCAGTGTTTGCATTGCGATCCAGGGCTGCCAGCTGGGTGCGTGCAACCATGCCCTTGTATGAGAAATGTTGACGTTTGGGGACGTACATAGTTTGGACACTGTGTTACACCTCCAAATTTCCAGATAAGTCTTCATTGAATCTTTTTTTTAAATTAAATTTCAGTTGATGTCATTTTCTGGAACAGTCGAATTTTGACTTCAAGTAAAGAATACAAGTTAACTCGTCTTTTTAAATACATTTTAAATAATAAAATATTGTGCGTCTTTTCTTTTTTTTGTTGTTGTTGTTGTTTTTTTTTTTCAATTATTGGCCCCGGGAAAACTACACATCTCATGGTGGTATATTTAGGAGTCATGCAACCTCAGAGTGAATGTATCGAGGCTTGATTACACAAAATTGAAACAGCTCCATCATATATTAGCCCTACAGTGTGAATAGCTGATAAGATAAAGCTCTTACCTCTTGTCTGGTTTTCTCCAAAGAACGTATTTCAGACGATAGTCGTGGTTTTTTGGGTGGTGGTCTATGTGAGAATAGTGAGGGTATAGCATCTGGTTTCAAGATGGCTTTTGCTTTGGAGCCGAGTAGTTCTGCCTTTAAGTCACGCCTGTAACAATCGGGCGTGAAATGTTTCGAACACAACCTTGAGTGTTTAGAAATAACGAGATCAACACGGGAGATTTTTGCCAACCCCTGTTCTCTGATAGATGGGTCACTTGGAAAACAATGATACGATATACCAGTAGTAAATTGTGAGTCCTTATTGCAGTCAAAGGCCGCGCAATACACCATGATGAGACCGAGGGATCTGAATTGATGCACTACAGCTAAGGAGTCTACATTTATGCGGGTTCCTTACGTAAGACCGGAAAATATTGTGGGTAAATAAAAAGTCAGCCAAAGTCCATTGCAGATTGAAAAATTTTATTTCCTCTGTTATCATCTGACATCTGGCATCATGGAGACCTAGGTGCGATCTTAGCACTTCGATCATAAGTCGCTTCACTCTGCAAAACAAAGCGGATCTGCGGAATATAACGTGTAGGACAGGAAAAAAACATTTATACTCTGCAAAATATATGCTTTCTGTTAATGGTCCAAAAGAATAAACAGATGACATTTTCAGTACATTTGCAGAGTGTTTTGCAATCACGTGCGCTCGGCTGATAAGCTTACGTTCGTGTTTTTGACATTCGATTCTCAACGTCGGCGAGTGAGTTCTGTCAATTTAAAATGGACTAAACTTACACAATACCTTTAGGAGTTGAATATTATTTGTGGATCCTGTAGCCGTCCTTCCCTTCGCAAAATTTGTTTCTTCTCCTAGTACCTCGCTGCACGTGCATGCAAGGCTGTCTAGCTGTTTACTTTCTTCCCCATATCATACGTCATAAGCTTCAATACGAACCGCTGACACAAGCTTTCCGAGCCGCCTCATGATCACAAGAACCAAATAAGCAGTAAAAGCCTTAGATTTTGGGGGTGAAACAAATTGTTTGAGAGGAAAAAAAATAGCGAGCATTGTTTCATAAAGTATAATAACTAAATATAAATAACAAAAACTTGCTTGAATTTAGGCTTCAGTTCTCCTTTCTCGATCATGCGAGATTTAACACTAATTTGACAAAGGATTTAATAACATCGGGTCGTTGGGTGCCCCTGAAGGTTACAAAGCTCTTTGGAAGCTGAAACTTCGGGAAGTACATTATCTTTACGCTAGCTTCCTACTCGAAGACGGGGGAAAAGTACTTTTTTCCAGTGAACTTCTCCTTTAAAGAAAGAAGATTTGGCCTGCAAGAGTGACCATTCTCAATGACATAGGTAATAATTTCTCATGCAAGACTTGTGATTAAGAGCAGGAAAGATTCTGTGTCACGGAAAAATCTATCTAAAAATAACTCGGTCTGTAAAAACGCCGTTCCGTAGGCCCAATGAAATTCAGTACACGCTCCTTGACATGGGCTCCTGGTCTTACGTGTTTTATGCCTGTCTCATTTACTTTAATCTTACAAACATCTTTCAATTTACCATCAGAACCGATGACAAGATCAGACTATGTCCGTTCAAAAGTCACTAAAACCAGCTTTGTGGGCATAGAACTAAACAGGAACGCATCAATCAGTTAGCGTGAAAGCTGTCAACTTGATGGATGAAGAACAGCAACACTGTCTGACAGAAAACGACACTGGCCCCACTTTTATAAATGAAAGTCATATACTACATGACATGTGCACGATTTGTATAAACGTTTGCTCAAAAAATTACACTTACGGAATTCGCACAACGCAGTCGACCATTTTAAACAATACACGACACTACAGTGGAGGATGCTGAGATCAAGTCTTAACACTGCTGTTGTCTTCTTAAAACGAATCTTTGAAAGTGGCCTTCTACTTAATTACAGTGAAGGCCACAACTGAAAACCGTAAACGACAATCATCTTGTTTTTTCGAATTTCCAACGTGGTCAATAAATCTCCTCACCCAAGGTCAGAAAGGTATTGAGATTAAATTTATTTGGTCCATTCGTGGATACTGAAACTTGCGAGGAACATTTTAAGAAATATTTAAAGGTAAAAAAAAATCTCTTAAACTTTTAGCCTTTCGCACCTATCTTACGTCATTATCAAATGTGCAAATTTTGAGAGATAAAACCTCTAGTAAATGCTGAAAGGGCAAAATGGCTAATACGTGAAACTAAGTTACGGAAAAAGGCGACGGCTTACTCCTCTTCTTCTAAAAAAAAGGTAAAAACAGCATAAGCATCTTTAAAACAATTAAATTATCATTACTCGTCATCTTCAGAACCAGGGATGTCGTAACTGTGATAGAGCCTGGAGAATTGACCGGCTCTGTTCTCCAGTAACTTTGTAGGCTTGTCAAATTCCACGACTCGTCCGTTTTCTAGAAATAAAATTCTATCATAATCAATGATGGTATTCAATCGATGCGCAATTGCGATGACTGTACAGTCTTTAAATTTCGTACGGATTGTTTCTTGAATTAATTGATCCGTTTTGTGATCAACGTTCGCCGTTGCTTCATCCATGACGATGATTTTGTTCCTCTTCAGTAAAGCGCGAGCTAGACACAACAGTTGCCTTTCTCCAACGCTGAAGTTTGCTCCACATTCTCCAACCTCTTCGCTGAGTTGCCGAGGCAACTTTTTTACCATTGGTTTCAAACCCGCTTCTTCTAGGACATCCCAGAGCTCCTTGTCTTGGTACTCCTTAAAGGGATCCAAGTTCATACGAAGTGAAGCGGTAAATAGCACAGGATTCTGGGTAATGACTGCCATGGCTTGACGAGATCTTTGAATGTTAATATCAGCAATGTTGACACCATCAATGATGACGTCACCCGTCGGTTGAGGCATGCGAAAGAGAGCTGCGACCAATGACGACTTGCCTGCTCCTGTGCGACCAACGATTCCAATCTTCTCATGGCGGTCGATGGTGAAAGTCAAATCTTTAAGTATCTTGGGTCCACCTTCGTAGTAGACAAGTCCTAAATTATTGATGCTTACTTGACCGTGCTGTGGCCAGTTATCAGGAGGTTGGTGATTGGTGTTGTATCCAGGTTCTTGATTTAAGTGGGTGTAAGTGATGATTCGTTCAACTGATGTCATGTAGTTCTCAGCTTCTGAACATTTTCTGACGGTAAACTGCCATGTATCGATACCGAGGTACAAAACGTACACGATTGACAAGGCAGACGGCCCTTAAATGAAACCGGGAATAGGTAAGCATAAACAATGATGTTTAGAAGCAAGTTAAGGTGTAAATATTTCTGAATTAAATAATTTTCGGAGCGTAGTATAACTGTTTATGTGAGTCTTTTGGTAAGCTGTTTTTGACAATTTTCAAGAGCTTAGCTGTTAAATAGAGACTACTTCATGGAAAATGCGCATGTACGATTTTTATTTTCGAGTTGAGTAGTAACAGGAAACGAACGAGTGAGCGCTACCAACGAATGAGTTTTCTGATACGAATCAACGAGTGAATAAAAATCGTACAAAGCATTTTCCATGCTGTAATGTATTTATTTCATAGGTACTGAGAATTTTTTCGTGGAAGTACTTGAAAGAGGGTGTCAATGGGGTTAACTGTTTAGCGTATAAAGACGTTTTTTTGGCTGTCGTAACCGTATAAACAACAAAATATGAATTGACTAACGTACATCTACATCTACGTGTTCCAGCACTCGGGAAAGTCCCTTTTTAACTTGTGGCTGTTTCTGCTTTGGTGGCCTCATACACCACAAGCCTTTTTAGAGACATCAAAGCCAAGCCGGCCACTTTTGCTAGAGAGAACAGGACAGCCACAACACCAGGGACTTTATCCCCTACACTTCTCGAATAGTGCTTGGGTTCTTTAACGTCCCACAGGGAACTTATGAACATAGAAGATATTTGTGAGACGGGACCTACGGTTTATAGTCCTTATCCGAGAAGACTTGAAAGTCTAACTATTTGCAGATGAAATTAAAAAGGCAGCACTTTCTCCTCAGTTATTTTAAGATCCTTCGTGATGATCCGGCCGGGATTCGAACCCGCGTGCTCCCGCTTGGCAGCCCGACGCTCAACCAACTGAGCCACCGGTGCGCGGTGCGCGGAGATCAAAAAGATCAACTTTTTAGCGTATGAGGTACATAATGACCAAAAGGTGCAGATTTTTTAGGATAAATAACAAAATTTTGTGAGGTAGAGATGTAAATTTTAGCTTACTTTGACCTCATCTAACACTTCTGGAGACTTCTGTACCCTCTATTTCGTCCTGTTTCGTGACATGCTCTGAGCCTGCACTCTGCCTGCGGTTTTAATTACCAACCCCAGACTTCTCTCTCCGATTCTCTCCCCACTTTGCAAACCTCGCAAAGATGGCAGCCATTAGCGGTGGGATACTTTTTACCGAAACTCGCAAGTTATCAAACGTTTTCGATCAAGAATTTATTTTCGGGATGATTTAAGGGCCCACTGACGTATTTTTTGGGGTGCGTTGCTAAGGATGTAATGGTTAAGTAATTTGAGAGAATTTGGCATTATTTTGGTCAGTTTCCAACTTTTGTAAGCCAATGACCCTAAATATGACGTCATCATACCGCGCCCATGGTCACGTGACCGATAAAAGAAAACTCTAAATTTGTCTCCGTGCTACGCAATTTGGGTATTTAATCGATGGTTTGATAATTTGTATCCGTTTTTGCATCCAGCTAAGCATGGTTTTCTTTTTATTTTGAAAAATGTTCTTTTTAAAGACATAAACGATACTGAAATACCCATAACTTTTTCAAAAAAGATGATTTTAAAAAATCAATGCTTAGCTATATTCTGTATTTGGGGGTGAAACGAATCATGTAAAAGAAAATTTAATTCAATTTAAAACCACCGGAAATTTAGCTTTTTTCTCAAACCGGAAGTCCGTTCGTTTACGCATGCGCAGTTGATCTGTGAACGAGCGCGAGGAAGGGCGAGGATAAAACTTCGATTGAAACAACAGTTTGTGCGGTGACTTTTGCCAGTGAGTGGGTTTTCTTGTCAGCTCATGATATGATGACGTCAGTCACCGGAAGTAACATTTCACTTCCTTAGCAACGCCCGAAAAATCCGTCTGTGGGCCCTTAAGCAGTTTCAATAACTTCAAGCGCCACGAAGAGAGTTTTCTCGGCGTGAAAGAGGAAGCGAGGGAGCTCCGAGTTTAACAATAGCTTCGAGCTCAAATTGTTTCGTTTGGCGCCACAGGCGCCACAGGCGCCACAGGAGCAAGTGACTGCCAAATTATGACATTTATACCCGCTACTCCTCGAAAGTCCCGGTAGTGAACTGAACGGTAAGTTAACATTCTTTTATATCAAAATTGTTTCGTTAGGCTATCAGCTTGTTACTCGGCAACGTCCCCTCGACTTGTGGCTGTTTTTGCTTACTTGGCCTCATACACAACAACTTTTTTTATCAAAAAGGACTTACAATATCATGACATTGAAATCTTTACTTCTCGTTCACTGTAGTTCATGTTGTTGAAAAGATTACCACTCTGGGATCTGCTAAAACTATTGTAATTGAGATCCAAACAGGAAGTAAAAGTAGTGATAAATCAAGTCAATCATTTCAATGAAAAACTCCCAATGATACACCTGGCAAGGCATACAGCATACAGTGTTGAGTGACAACAAGATCCCCTTGAGATGAACGTGGAAGAGGAAGTTCTGGAAGACTTGGAAGAGCATGATTCCGATTGCGATTTGTCATTATCTGATGACGAGGCTGAAGAAGATGAGGATGATGGACAAGCTGTGCCTCATACACTGACCACTCGACTTTGGAGGCAAATTAGAGCAGTTGTTAGACTGGACTTGTAAGGTAAGAAGATATAATTGCACAAAGGACCTCACAGCAGGACACGAAACCTTGAACAGAGTGGTCTAAACACTTACAACTATTTATGTAATGTTTAATGTGTTGCGACCAAATACATGTGGATTATACCAGAAACACTCCACTAGAATAGAAATAAACCAAAACTTGCAATCTTCAACTCGACAGGTTTCCATTATGTAGCATTATTCATATAGGATATGGTAGTTGTTTTCAGTTCAGACCTTAGCACAAGTGAAGGGTAATTGTGCATCATTTTGCAGAAAAAAAGAAAGTAAATGTGACATTCCAGAAATTATTTTTAGTGTTCAGTGTGCCTCTTTGGCCATAAATGGTCATAAAGGTCTTCAACGTCGCTCATACATTGAGCAGTCCAAAGGAGATCGACGGAGCACTAATTATGGATTACAGTAAACAAAATTATGTCATTGGACTGATTTTATTTCAATAATGGCTTACTTTCTAAAAGGAGACCATCTACAGCTCAAAAAAGGCATAAAATCATATAAATTAACTGAATAATCTCCTTTTTTTTTCTGTTTATTGATTAAATCCATTTTTTCTAACAGTTAACTTACCAAATGGCATTTTTTAGCTGTTTACTGACTAGAGCCATACCCCATTGACACCTTCTTGATAGACAAAGTTATTTCGCACAAATGGAGTGGGGCGATGAAAGCGAATAAAAATGGTTTAAAATCACCCAACCGCCAACTTATTTAATAAAATTTACAACAATGTCTTACTGTGTTTCAAATATTCCAAAATAGTCCAAAGTGAAGAGTGTTATTTAACCAGAGTGCTTCGGAGAAAACTCTTCTCGTAAAATATTTTTAATTCTTCGCTTGTCAAAGCTATCAATGCTTTGGGTTTATTTCCCTTTTCTTGCTACTTTTTTTTTTTCCTTTGGATTAAAGAATCTCTCTGTTTTTTTCAAATACGAGGTCGTTTGTTATTTTTGCGGAATACCCCTTCTTTTTCAGTTGTCGTTCCAAGCTAGCCACTAAACTAAAAAGCAAAGTATTTAGCCCGGACGGAGATGATAAATTGGTTGATGTATTTAGTATTCATTCAGCTGGAATAACTTCCATTTTCTTGTCTTCGATCTTCGTTTTAAAAAGTCTTATAAGCAATCTTACATCTCGTTCAGGTTTTTGAGCGGAATTGTTGTTTTCTTGTTCTAAAATAAATTCCTCAACTGAGCGAACAGAAGCAAACCTTCCCTCAGCCATTTTGTGGTTTTTTTGCAACGGCTGTGCAACGGCTGTCGGATGACCGTCCATCCCCCCGGGCGGGGGGGGGGGGGGGGGACTACCATATAAAAAGGGGAGGGATGCTCGTCGGAAATTTTAAATTAACCCCCTAAAGGAGACAAATCTGGGCGTGGCCTAGGATTTTTTTTTTTTGACGCGTAAAGTAAATATACACTATCATATTTCTTCGCTCGCAACCCTAAAGGAGACCTTCACGGGTACATATGATAGCGTTTTGCCCAGAACACCTTAGGTGAGACCAAAATCCGAAATTTACACTCCTAGTCGAGACGACGAATTTTAATCTTTCGTGTTCCTGATTGGCTACGTTTAGAATCAGTACGAACTTTATTCACTATGTTTTTCGTAGATAATCTCAGTACCTATGAAATAAACCAACTTACCTGAATCGTTATTGGTCAAAATAGCAAGGAAAACCACAAACACAACGAAGACAATGCAGAGCATGTCAACTTGGGTTCCAAGCCATCTTGTTGTTGATATGATGGCAAAGCAGACCTTGTTGTGTGCGTCTTGGTAGCTTAAAAAATGAACAGAAAAGGTGTTTTAGTTCCCTTCTGATAAAACATATCGTCTTTAAGCAACAAGAATGAGGCCCCTGCATACTAAAAGCCCCGTTTTCAGTTTAAAGACGACCATTTAACACAAGATGAAAACGATGCCAGTTTGAGTCTTGTTAACCTGCGATCAAGCCTTCTTTTCTTTAGACAGGGCGGAAAAGGTACGCCTGATACAATTTCCTAACGAGTCGTCTGCCGGTAGTCCAGAATCTGGATTGGCCGAAATAACAATAGAGCTCTTTCAACCTAATTCCGATTGGTTACAGAATTACAAAAATATCAGTTAACAACTGATCAAATTATGGCCGCCGAGAAGGATTTGAACAGGAACGACGTTTAGGCTCTGTTTACAGCTGCTGTTACTTCGACTTTAGATTTTTTTTTTCAAAAATCTTTAAAGGAAGGTTAGAGAGAATGCATCCGAAGAATGGTTTGTCTGAAAGAAGACATTATAGTGTTCTTCCTACGGGACTTGACAATAGTGTTATTTAGAGTCACGAACACTCTAGAAAAAATTGCACCGTTTCACTTCCACCGACTCGAAAAGTAACGTTTGTAGTTGTGGTAAGTCCTTTGGAATACATTCAGAACCAACAAGTTCCAAAAGGAACCGAATAGAACTTAAGTGCTGCCACATTCAGGAAATCAGCCGAGCTTGACAGAGAAACTCGACATTGTTTACGGAAGCGCTGAACTGGTTTAGTGACACACTTCTCACAAAATGATAGTTGAGTAGCTGCTGCTGGAAAACTAGACATTTTCCTCATACTACAGTGATATTAGCATGTTTTATTGGCACCTCAAATAATCGAGTTTAAATAAATTAAAGTTCACTGTACTGTCGATTGCGCCTGATGATAACATGCAGTATTTGGCTTTTTCTCCGACTTTACCTTGATATTCTTTGTTCCTTGATGGTTTGAACAGAGAAACCGCACCAACTGTCAAGGGGGATTTGCAGAAACACCTTTGATTGTATAGATAAAGTCTGACTTCGCAAACATTCCAGCTACAGTCCTATTTTGTTTTCGTCGCGTCTTTCCTTGAATCGCAAGGTGCAGGTAATTTCCGGTAAAATCTGATTGGCTCACATTTATAGAATGACACATGACAACATCATTCTTGATAGGGGGGGCGGCAGACGACTCGTTAAGAAATTGTGTCAGGCGTACCTTTTCCGCCCTGTCTAAAGAAAAGTACGCTTGCATTGATCGCACCTTGTCCACTGTATTTGCCAGAGTGTAGTATAAAATTTTCAATCTGACGTAAAAGTTAACAACTTCACTTATTCAGGTATATTTTGTAGTTTCATGGGCATAAGTAATTATAATACAAGATTCTCAATTATCATTCTGGTTTTTATACCTCATAGCCAATCAGAGGAATGGAATTACACCACGAAGGGATAGTCAAAGACAGAGTTGATAACTTCATGCTGATCTGACATCAAATAGGTCAATACGCTTAAAAATACCTTACCAGAGGTTAAGAGACAAGCTAACTTCCGAGTTTGGATTTCGAGTTGGATTTTCGAGTGGGGATGTACAGGTAGTTTTTTCGAGATGGTTACCGGTAATTCAGCTGTAACGAATCGGCTAGTTTGTCCATGAACCCTCTCGTAGATTTCCAGGGCAATGCAGTCAACAAAAGAATAATATTCCTGAAGGGGTTGGATTAATGCTTTGCCTTTTTATTCGGCGACATCACTATGCAGGGCATACATGAAATAGGAGGCAAAACATTGAGTCTTAAATGAAGCCATTACATGCTCCTCATTTTAAAAATTGCAAGATTGGGAAAAGAAAAAAATACGATAGCCGGGCGTAAATCGAAGGTAAGATCTAGAATATGATTTTTTCTTGACATATCTATTCTGGTGGTACAAATTAAGAATTAGACACAACAAAAGGCAAATATATAAATCCTATAATTTCTCATATCTTGAATACCAGCAAATGGAGCCAATGCTGCTTTACAGTGCTTTCCTAGTTTCCCCCTCACGCCTCCCTCCCCCCCCCCCTCCCCTTCCCTTCCCCTTCCCCTCCACCATGACTGTTCTGTTTTCTGCATTTTTAAGCGGTTGAATATCTTACTTTCAACCAAAAGCACATGTTCAAACCACGTTCGTTCCACAGCAAAGCATTCAAAGAATTTTCCACATCCCACGAACTTTCTTCTTGTCCCTGGCTATCGATTATTACACGCTTGTTCGCGTCATTCAAGTAACTATGGTATTTATAAGCCTCGTCGCCAAGGAGACTCAAGGCCTCCCTAATCCCTCATGCTCACGGTTCCATAATTAAGTGTCAGCTATTGTTTCCAGTCAAAAATACAAATACGAATGCAATACTAATATAGATTAAACAAGATTGCCGTTACCAATCTGCCATCCTCGTTCTACTCTATCTTGAAAAGACCTCAAGATGATGAGCAACACCGCTGACAAAGTACACTTGTAAAACCATCGAAATTTTATTGAAAACGCTGCCAAAAATTCCTGCCCAAAAAATCCTAACTCGAAAGTGCAACTCGCAATCCAACTCAAAATCCAACTCGAAATCTTAACTCGGTAAATAGGCCACCTCCTCCATTGACCTTCATTACTGGCTTTAACTTCATTAATATGCTCTCTTTTTCGCCAAAGCAACATGTGTGACGCTTAATGCAGTCACGAGTACGAGTTAGTCCAAAATCCAGCCTTCTGATTCGCTAAGAGGTATTTTAAGTCAGATTGAAACTATTGTGCCAAGCAAGGGGGACTTTTGTCTGATTGGTTGATAGTTTGCTTGTGCCCAGGCTTTTTTGACACGCGAGCGAGCGAAATAACAAACAAAATGGCGGCCGAAGATGTCTTGCTCCATTACTTGCTATAGCAATTTTTTTTAGCCACAGCATCGTGTACACCTTTTTTCTTTCGGAATAGCGGTATTTCAGTGGCAAAACTTCTTAACAGTCTTTCGCTCTTCTGTGATCGAATTTTCGTCGGCGGCTTCATGCACAATATTGAGTTAGGCAGATTTCCGAGTAAATGTTGTCGTAGATCGATTGAGGTGGGAGTTCAGCCGAGACGGCCCTGTCAGTCTGCTAAGGTAAGATGAGTTCGCTATTCCTTTCGTTTTGTAAATAATCTC
>NC_090877.1:24475615-24478115 GCF_036669935.1 Montipora foliosa | reverse complement strand
GAGAAAAAATATATATAGAAGTTGTAGCGTAATAAGTGAAGAAATTATCAGCTATTCCCTAGCCTGATTCACAGGCACTGAAATGGAAGGGAACTGGGGAGAGTAGCAATGGGGTTTTTTTTCCAAGTCCCTTTCAATCCATTTCACCGCTTTCTCCGCTTCCCAGTCTCGATTCCCTTTCAGCATTTGATAGGCAGGCTAAAAGTACCGCCTTTTACTGCATCAACTGGTGTTATCACCATAACCCAAGGTATTAATACTGAGAGCAGTGCTTTTTTTTTTTCTTGAGTGCGATGACTGTTTACATTAAGGAAGGAAAATCTTAGAGGCGCATTATGTAAGGACTCTTTCTGTTGAACCTTAGTTGCATTTTCCATTGCTCTTTAGTGATAAGATGTCATTACATGCGTGGAGATATTAGGCGGGCCCCAGGGAGTCAGTATTCCAGACACAAACTAGCGCAGAATACTGAAACTGCAAAAGCAAACTAAAGAGAAAGACTGAGCCAAGCCAAGAATTGCCGACACAACCATATTAAGTCACTAAATTGCATTGAGAGATGACCTTTTTCAGCCTTCATTTTCTATTGTATTTCGTTTTATTAGTTTCCCTGGTGTGTCAATGTTTTTCCCGCGAAGTCAATGCTTTTTGTAGACCGTGAAGTGCTTTTACGAAGGCCCTGGCTTGCGCCAGCAGACTAAAGTTCACTACCACGGCAGGGTATCGGTTTTGAATATAGTTAACCCTCGGATACCTCGAATCCCCTTAGATCCTCCGACACTCAGAATCGTGACAAGAACTGTCGCTAATATTTTTTAGGTTTTGCGTTAAAAAAAAAGGACTCATAACGACAACAAAAATTGACCAAACGAAAACCTCACACACAGAACTCACAAAATCACACGGTAGTCAAGATAGGACTGATACAAAGCAAAAAAAAGATGCAACTCTACTTGAAAATACCTTGCACGAGAACGAAGAACATGATCATGGCTCCAGCTGTCAAAGCAGACATTCCAGCTCGTATATAATTCCAGTAAATGGCCCACGAAATAGAACCAGCCAAAAGATCTTCGTCGGCATTTTCGAGTCCAGTGACATCTTCCCACCTTTCGGTTTCATGTTTGTTTATGTCTTGGGTCGAGGCGCTTTCCTTTTTTATTTGGGCGAGTTGTTTCGTTTCAGGACAACGATTTACCGCATTCAGATCAGATTCAAGCAATGTCGTAAAGCTACCTTTCAATGACGTTTCTCCGTTTTTCATAACAACAATATTCTTGGCATCCTTGAGCACATGAAAATTGTGGGTTATCATTAACCGAGTTTTGTCATGCAATAAGGTGCTGATGCAGTTCTGAAAAATATGCTGTCCGACCTTTGTGTCAACTGCACTCAATGGATCATCCAGCAAGTAGATATCAGCATTAAAGTAGACTGCACGTGCCAATTCTACACGAGCTCTCTGCCCACCACTCAAAACTATTCCACGTTCTCCGACACGTGTCATATCGCCAAAAGGGAGCCTTTCTAAGTCTTTTTGAAGGGCACATGCCCCTAACGTTTTGCCATACTTCTTCGGGTCAAACGTTTCCCCAAACAAGATATTTTCTCTTACAGTCCCAGAAAATACCCAGGGCTGCTGACTAATCCACGCAATTTTACCGTGATGTGTGATATCTCCGTCAAGTAGTGACATTTCGTTGAGAATGGCATAAAATACGGATGATTTTCCGCAACCAACGGGACCAGTGATGAAAGCAAGATCACCTTTGTTAGCTGTTAAAGACACTGATTTCAAAGAAGGTCTTTCCCATCTACCATTCCAACTACATACCACGTTGTGAAGTGAGATGGTGCTTGTTTTGTTCTCTTTAAAGAATTTACCTTTTTTACAATCAGCAAAAGCGCCGTGGAGAAATTTTTGCACGCTGCTGTAGTCATACTCAAGTAAGTCTTGGATGCGACACAAAGCCTTGGCAAAGTCAGCTAATTCTTTTGCTCCTCGTGCAACGTTCCAGCTGACACCTGTTTTAATTGAATTCAGGAGTGATAGAATCATGAAGGTATTATATGAGTTTAGGTGTACTCCATTTAATGCCATTGTGGTGAACGATATGAAAGCTGCGATATTATTGCAGGAAAAATACAAAGTATTAAAGGTTGCTAATATTGCCGCTTCCCACCTGATTAGCTTCATTTCATTTCTGAATAAGAAAAAAAAACATATTTCATTAGCTAGGGTCAAGACGAGATTAAAAGAATTACTTTCTAAAGAAAGTCTTATTAATGTCATTATGCATACATGGTAACACAAATTGCAAAGTTGTGACATTTCTTATGTAAAGCGCTAACAATTGACAATTCTTCAATTTGATCTGGCGAAGGCCTAACCCTCCAAACGTCAGCTCCCAAATCTTTTCTCCGGTGGTTATTTTACCTTTATCAACTCGTTAAAAAAAACAAAAAGTTTTATCCAATTGCTGTAAATTGAAAATAAAGG
>NC_090877.1:24465615-24470615 GCF_036669935.1 Montipora foliosa | reverse complement strand
CCCCCAAATTTGACAGTGGCGAGGTTACCATATAAACAACAAAAGCGCGTCTGCGAATTTTTTATTTCAAAATTTTCTCTGAGAGCGATTTTTGTACGAACACTTTACATTTTTTAAAATACTATTTCGAAAACGTTCTATAACTTTTCACTGTAACTGAGTATGGCACAACGCAGACACGATTTTTGGGTCGGGAAACGGAGGAACAAAATAAAATAGCGAAAAGCAAAAATTGCTTTGACTTGTAGCTTTGAAAAGGTGATTCGGACGCTCGCATTTAGAGGTCGTGAAAACTTCGACAATTTATTTAATTTCTAAATTCTTGATATGATTTGATAGCCAGCTTTATAAGCTTTAATTTGATATAAGGGTTTAGGTATCTACAGTTTAAACCGGAGGCGCTGCATCGCTCGGACGCCAGACACCCCTGAATGTATACGGTAACCTTAATTCCACCTGCCATGGGTCTACCATGCTTTGCATCTTTGATCCTTCCGCTATGTTCTCTTGTTTTCTCTTTTTCCTAATGCTAGCGCCAGACCTCAGATATTCACGTGGCTTGTGGGTCTTCATTGCTTAATACTTTCTTAAAATACGATTTAATGCCACAAAAAAGTAAAATATGATACTTTTATAGGCAAATATATATAACTTTTGCGAAGAAAGACAATTACGGTCTCCATATGCTGTCAATCAAAATGAACTCCTACTTCCGGCGAAAGTAATATCTCTGACAATATTTGATCTTTCTACATCCTTTTTTAGGGCTCGATAGGTGTGACCTTAAACTTTACTTAAAATTAAAAAAAAAGACATTTCGGAAGATTGTCTTTCATGAATTAAAGTGCCTCATTGTACTACTTTACTGATTTTCACATTAAATATTTTGAAAATATCAACTTCCATTTTTGGTCTGTAATCTCGTACACCAATATGAATAACAATATGAATGACACTAGCAGTCGTTCTACTTATTGTGTTTTTACCGTTTCCGTTTTCCCAGAATAGGTATGCATTTAATAACACACTCTCCAACTTATTCGTCTGTGTGTATGACAGATAATACTGTACACTGATCACTTACAACCAGTCTGAACTGTAAAAATGAAAGAAGAGGTTTGAGCTGACAAAACACCCTTAATATCAATAAGAGCTACAACCTCGGACACAATTGTTGAAACACTTTGCAATATCTTGCCCTCCCACAATGTTGTTTCCCCAAATGAACTCAGAAAATCACGTGCAAACAACATTGTGAGGGGAGAGAGAGCCGCGAAAGTTTCAGATCTGTATATTTGTGTACTGTTCCAAGGAATTTTAATTACAGCTGCTGCTTGTTGCTTACTTTGATAAGTGCATCCCACTCGAACGCCTAGTTGGCGTCTTGTTATTAATCAACTCACTCACAACCATGAGTGTAAACTCAAACTTCTTTACAGACTTCCTGTTTACTCGATTAGGAGCGTTTGCGAAGCCAACACAAACGAAATTAAGTTAATTAACCATTTAGTAGACTGAAATCAATCGAAGCTTCGCCCTCAGTCACGTTTCCCTTCGGTGCCCAAACATAACTCTTCCAAAGTTCAGGTGGAATTCTCCTCATAGTTACTACTTCTTTTCTCTAAAGCATTTGAGATGAGAAATCTGATTTTTGTCCTAAATATCAACCAGAACGCTCGTTTCACTTGTCAAACATTTAATATTTGCGAGTCGTATTGCTGCCTCCGTAGTAAATACTCGCGAGTCTCGCAAGTCTCACGGATGCTTTTTCCCGTAAACGAATTTTATCGTATTAACACTATTGTAACAGAATATTAGCAGCGATAAGTGTTACCAGTTATCATGGTAAATTGCAAGTCAAGCTTACCTTAATTATGTTTTTAGCCGCTAAAGTCGATCAACATTCTTCACTCCAAATCTTCTTGCCAATAATTTAAATTAGCCAATGAGCCCAATGGTATATTACCTACATGGTTCACTAAGCCAAGGGCGTTAATATATTTTAATTCACGTAGTATTTTTCAATTTGTGGACAAAATCAGAGTTACCTTTTGATTTCATTCTATCGTCAGTTACAACCTTCAATAGAAGTGTAGTCAAATTAAAGCTGGTCTTCTCGACATTGTATCTATTCTTTTTTGTTGATTGTTGTTCTTATTACGAAACCGAACTATTTCATTTGCGGGATAAAATGTTAATGAGAAAAACTAAATGAAATAAGCTTTCGACCGTGTCAGTGAATGTATTTCAGTTCGGCGGGAAAGTCATTATTTACAATCTCTCCGTTAAAAAATGCTCATGATGCAAAATGACTGTTATGTAAAAATTAAGTACAACTAGGAAACTCGGAATTCTGTTAGAAAAAATGGCTTTGTCTTTCACCCGCGTTTTCGTGAGATCTTCGCATGCACCACAAGCCTACCAGCTGATTTGCATAGCCTTCAGCGATAATTGCCTTCACAATATTGAAGATGAACTCGTGTCGTCGCGTAGAAATTAAATATAAAATTTATCCCGCTCAGCTCAATAGTTCATTTCAACTTTAGGTATACACTCTTGTTTGAGAAAGCAATAACGATGACGTTCTGATTTAACTAAGAACTACTACACTTTGTTCTCTTTCTTTCAAGGGGAACGCTTGTTTTGAGGGCTACGGTAGACTGACTCTGAGTTGTAGACATTCCTACGACTCGAAAAATCAATATTTGGTGGAGGAGTTATTGTTTATTGCCGATCCCACCTTCTCCCTTCATTTATGTTTCACTTTTCAAAGAACATGTCGAAACTCTCAAGAACTGAAGGCAATGACAGTGCTGAAAGGAACCTTATTAAACATTATTTATGAGCCGACTCGCATAACTAATCTTACAAAACCCTAATTGATATCATTTTCACCGAAATCATAGAGGATGCTTTGTAGCCGCTCTGGTTTTAGTGAGCCCCTTTAATTAAAGCGATCAGTCAATCGTCTGTGCCATTATGGATACATCTCTTTATCCTTAAGGATCTCCTAAGATCACATGACATGCAAGAGTTGTAACAATTATTTCAAAGAGTTGCCCATTTGAGTTTTTAATGACGTTGACGACAAGGCTTGTGCCTTTGATAAACTCTTCTCTGAAGTCGTTGATGTCTCCTTATTTCCTTTCATTCCTGAGAAAGACACTTAATAACAATTTTTAACCAAATTCGGCGGTTGGAAACTGGCAACCAAATCAAGCGAAACGCAAATAAAAACAATCGGCTTTTAAGCTGATAGTTTTTGAAGGAAGGTTTGATACAAAGGAGACAGGCCAGGGAGGAGGCAAAAGTGAAGAAGACTGTAATGGTTGCAAATAGGCTCGGCCTAACAGTTTTTTCAAAGTGCTTTGTAATTCAAATTATGTACGCTTGGTACACGTTTTTTTCACCACCTTGGAGTTGCTTTGATGCCTACTACTGTTACTGCGCATATATCATGCGCATATCGAGATACTCGTATTTTATTCAAATCAAGCGAAACGCAAATAAAAACTATCGGCTTAAAACATTGAAGGGTGGGTTTGAATAAAAGAACAAATACAAAAGGAGACTGACCAGGGAGGAGCAAAAAGTGAAGAAGACTGTAATGGTTGCAGCTTTGCTGCTTCGGCTTCTTAAAGAAATTGCTCTACATCACCAAACTGCACAAGTAACTGTTCAAACACCTCCCACTTTGACTACTATCTTGTTTCACTGTAGGACTTTGGGGCTCGACCAGTAAGCTCTTACCGGATTAGCTTCGCCCTGTGACTGTGTTTAAAGAGACGGATCCACAAGCTTCCAAAGGAAAGGAGATCTGGAACTTTGAAGTGGTTTCCTGCATTATCTAGTGTATGATAAAAGCACATGGCACTTACAATTTTAGGAAACACAAATTTGATATGATTCAGGGCTGCTTCGCTAACACTTGCATCATCTTTCATTGTTGCAAGTGAAGAGTTACCACGTACTTGATAGTCAACAGACAGACAGCCATTAAGTACATGGGCCAGATCTTGGGCATTTTCAGACTTTGTGCAGATATCTAGCCAATAAGGGCGTTGAGCAATAGATCAGTGGTCACTGACAAAGGGCACGATAATGACTATGTTCTCACCCAGTCTATTACTCCCATCAAAGATTAGACCGAGATACCTGGTAGCTAATTCTTCTTTCAGTCGCTCTGTTTCTTGTTTCAAAATAAGGAGAATGTGCTGACGTAAGTGAGAGCTATCTGTCAAACCTGTTTCCACATCTTTCAAGAAGATCGCGAAGTTTATCAATCTTGTACAATGGAACTCCAGCCTTCAAGAAATCTTCCACTACCTGTAGACGAAATGCACGCACTTCTAAAGGCAAGGTTGCTTGTTTGTAATCGGCAACTGGCATTATCAGCTTCAACGCCTCAGTGATGGCAACATCTGTTTTCTTTGATTTGACAAGCTTTTCCTTTCCTTGAGAATGTTTCTTGGATTTACAATGGTTTTGTAAAATGCTCTTCTTAGTGGATAGTAACTCATGGCAAGCATTGCAAGACAGCTTCCCTCCTCTTAGACATAGGTGTTCATTGGAAAAGGACTCCAGCCCTCTCGTGTAAACCAATCTTTTTTTACACCAGTTTCTTCCCCGTTCACTGTATTTACCTTGGGTCGCAACTTCTGAGATCGATTCTCTTGCAAACTGAAGCTCTTTGTGGCCCTTGACCTGGTAGAACGACTTGATTTCTTTCGTCTGGAATCCTGACTTGACCCTGCATGGCTGCGGGTTCAAGGTTAATCGACGGCTTGTTGGGAAGCCATATTATTGGACCACATGGCGTCTCCATACAAAAACTCTACAAAGTTGCGTGAAACGCTTCGACAAATAACTCAGAAACGATGAACTGAACAGACCTCAGAATTGGAGAGGTGGTTTAAAGATTTGTTTCCTACAACATTCCAAGTTCTGGACCTTTTTCATTGAAAGATTTCGAATTTATTTTTTTGTTGCGTGACATTGTA
>NC_090877.1:24458115-24460615 GCF_036669935.1 Montipora foliosa | reverse complement strand
GATGTCATTACATGCGTGGAGATATTAGGCGGGCCCCAGGGAGTCAGTATTCCAGACACAAACTAGCGCAGAATACTGAAACTGCAAAAGCAAACTAAAGAGAAAGACTGAGCCAAGCCAAGAATTGCCGACACAACCATATTAAGTCACTAAATTGCATTGAGAGATGACCTTTTTCAGCCTTCATTTTCTATTGTATTTCGTTTTATTAGTTTCCCTGGTGTGTCAATGTTTTTCCCGCGAAGTCAATGCTTTTTGTAGACCGTGAAGTGCTTTTACGAAGGCCCTGGCTTGCGCCAGCAGACTAAAGTTCACTACCACGGCAGGGTATCGGTTTTGAATATAGTTAACCCTCGGATACCTCGAATCCCCTTAGATCCTCCGACTCTCAGAATCGTGACAAGAACTGTCGCTAATATTTTTTAGGTTTTGCGTTAAAAAAAAAGGACTCATAACGACAACAAAAATTGACCAAACGAAAACCTCACACACAGAACTCACAAAATCACACGGTAGTCAAGATAGGACTGATACAAAGCAAAAAAAAAGATGCAACTCTACTTGAAAATACCTTGCACGAGAACGAAGAACATGATCATGGCTCCAGCTGTCAAAGCAGACATTCCAGCTCGTATATAATTCCAGTAAATGGCCCACGAAATAGAACCAGCCAAAAGATCTTCGTCGGCATTTTCGAGTCCAGTGACATCTTCCCACCTTTCGGTTTCATGTTTGTTTATGTCTTGGGTCGAGGCGCTTTCCTTTTTTATTTGGGCGAGTTGTTTCGTTTCAGGACAACGATTTACCGCATTCAGATCAGATTCAAGCAATGTCGTAAAGCTACCTTTCAATGACGTTTCTCCGTTTTTCATAACAACAATATTCTTGGCATCCTTGAGCACATGAAAATTGTGGGTTATCATTAACCGAGTTTTGTCATGCAATAAGGTGCTGATGCAGTTCTGAAAAATATGCTGTCCGACCTTTGTGTCAACTGCACTCAATGGATCATCCAGCAAGTAGATATCAGCATTAAAGTAGACTGCACGTGCCAATTCTACACGAGCTCTCTGCCCACCACTTAAAACTATTCCACGTTCTCCGACACGTGTCATATCCCCAAAAGGGAGCCTTTCTAAGTCTTTTTGAAGGGCACATGCCCCTAACGTTTTGCCATACTTCTTCGGGTCAAACGTTTCCCCAAACAAGATATTTTCTCTTACAGTCCCAGAAAATACCCAGGGCTGCTGACTAATCCACGCATTTTACCGTGATGTGTGATATCTCCGTCAAGTAGTGACATTTCGTTGAGAATGGCATAAAATACGGATGATTTTCCGCAACCAACGGGACCAGTGATGAAAGCAAGATCACCTTTGTTAGCTGTTAAAGACACTGATTTCAAAGAAGGTCTTTCCCATCTACCATTCCAACTACATACCACGTTGTGAAGTGAGATGGTGCTTGTTTTGTTCTCTTTAAAGAATTTACCTTTTTTACAATCAGCAAAAGCGCCGTGGAGAAATTTTTGCACGCTGCTGTAGTCATACTCAAGTAAGTCTTGGATGCGACACAAAGCCTTGGCAAAGTCAGCTAATTCTTTTGCTCCTCGTGCAACGTTCCAGCTGACACCTGTTTTAATTGAATTCAGGAGTGATAGAATCATGAAGGTATTATATGAGTTTAGGTGTACTCCATTTAATGCCATTGTGGTGAACGATATGAAAGCTGCGATATTATTGCAGGAAAAATACAAAGTATTAAAGGTTGCTAATATTGCCGCTTCCCACCTGATTAGCTTCATTTCATTTCTGAATAAGAAAAAACATATATTTCATTAGCTAGGGTCAAGACGAGATTAAAAGAATTACTTTCTAAAGAAAGTCTTATTAATGTCATTATGCATACATGGTAACACAAATTGCAAAGTTGTGACATTTCTTATGTAAAGCGCTAACAATTGACAATTCTTCAATTTGATCTGGCGAAGGCCTAACCCTCGAAACGTCAGCTCCCAAATCTTTTCTCCGGTGGTTATTTTACCTTTATCAACTCGTTAAAAAAAACAAAAAGTTTATCCAATTGCTGTAAATTGAAAATAAAGGAAACAGGAACGTACAAAAGTCAGTACGTGTGTCAGTTTCGCAAGTCTTCTCTCCGCGAGTGGTTAATGTAGTCTTATGAACACATTTTATGAAAGCGAATTGCTGTAAATTGAAAACAAAGAGAACCAGCCCATAATAGTACAACTACCAAACCTGAAGGCCTGAACTCCCCCACCCAGCCCTCTTTTCTGAAAGTGCATGTAGCAACAACGAACGAACGTTGACACTAAACCAAGAGTCAAGTGGACATTTCGATTTACTTTGAATGTAATCAAAATGTGAAATGTACCAATCGCTAAAAATAGTTTCGTTTTTTTTCTCCTTTTACAAAGACCGGTGCCACTCATCATAAGATTATCTTTTAACGTCTGTTGCCAGTTGCCACAGCATTAACG
>NC_090877.1:24450615-24453115 GCF_036669935.1 Montipora foliosa | reverse complement strand
AGTTTAAACCGGAGGCGCTGCATCGCTCGGACGCCAGACACCCCTGAATGTATACGGTAACCTTAATTCCACCTGCCATGGGTCTACCATGCTTTGCATCTTTGATCCTTCCGCTATGTTCTCTTGTTTTCTCTTTTTCCTAATGCTAGCGCCAGACCTCAGATATTCACGTGGCTTGTGGGTCTTCATTGCTTAATACTTTCTTAAAATACGATTTAATGCCACAAAAAAGTAAAATATGATACTTTTATATGCAAATATATATAACTTTTGCGAAGAAAGACAATTACGGTCTCCATATGCTGTCAATCAAAATGAACTCCTACTTCCGGCGAAAGTAATATCTCTGACAATATTTGATCTTTCTACATCCTTTTTTAGGGCTCGATAGGTGTGACCTTAAACTTTACTTAAAATTAAAAAAAAAGACATTTCGGAAGATTGTCTTTCATGAATTAAAGTGCCTCATTGTACTACTTTACTGATTTTCACATTAAATAAGTTGAAAATATCAACTTCCATTTTTGGTCTGTAATCTCGTACGCCAATATGAATAACAATATGAATGACACTAGCAGTCGTTCTACTTATTGTGTTTTTACCGTTTTCCGTTTTCCCAGAATAGGTATGCATTTAATAACACACTCTCCAACTTATTCGTCTGTGTGTATGACAGATAATACTGTACACTGATCACTTACAACCAGTCTGAACTGTAAAAATGAAAGAAGAGGTTTGAGCTGACAAAACACCCTTAATATCAATAAGAGCTACAACCTCGGACACAATTGTTGAAACACTTTGCAATATCTTGCCCTCCCACAATGTTGTTTCCCCAAATGAACTCAGAAAATCACGTGCAAACAACATTGTGAGGGGAGAGAGAGCCGCGAAAGTTTCAGATCTGTATATTTGTGTACTGTTCCAAGGAATTTTAATTACAGCTGCTGCTTGTTGCTTACTTTGATAAGTGCATCCCACTCGAACGCCTAGTTGGCGTCTTGTTATTAATCAACTCACTCACAACCATGAGTGTAAACTCAAACTTCTTTACAGACTTCCTGTTTACTCGATTAGGAGCGTTTGCGAAGCCAACACAAACGAAATTAAGTTAATTAACCATTTAGTAGACTGAAATCAATCGAAGCTTCGCCCTCAGTCACGTTTCCCTTCGGTGCCCAAACATAACTCTTCCAAAGTTCAGGTGGAATTCTCCTCATAGTTACTACTTCTTTTCTCTAAAGCATTTGAGATGAGAAATCTGATTTTTGTCCTAAATATCAACCAGAACGCTCGTTTCACTTGTCAAACCTTTAATATTTGCGAGTCGTATTGCTGCCTCCGTAGTAAATACTCGCGAGTCTCGCAAGTCTCACGGATGCTTTTTCCCGTAAACGAATTTTATCGTATTAACACTATTGTAACAGAATATTAGCAGCGATAAGTGTTACCAGTTATCATGGTAAATTGCAAGTCAAGCTTACCTTAATTATGTTTTTAGCCGCTTAAGTCGATCAACATTCTTCACTCCAAATCTTCTTGCCAATAATTTAAATTAGCCAATGAGCCCAATGGTATATTACCTACATGGTTCACTAAGCCAAGGGCGTTAATACATTTTAATTCACGTAGTATTTTTCAATTTGTGGACAAAATCAGAGTTACCTTTTGATTTCATTCTATCGTCAGTTACAACTTTCAATAGAAGTGTAGTCAAATTAAAGCTGGTCTTCTCGACATTGTATCTATTCTTTTTTGTTGATGTTGTTCTTATTACGAAACCGAACTATTTCATTTGCGGGATAAAATGTTAATGAGAAAAACTAAATGAAATAAGCTTTCGACCGTGTCAGTGAAAGTATTTCAGTTCGGCGGGAAAGTCATTATTTACAATCTCTCCGTTAAAAAATGCTCATGATACAAAATGACTGTTATGTAAAAATTAAGTACAACTAGGAAACTCGGAATTCTGTTAGAAAAAAATGGCTTTGTCTTTCACCCGCGTTTTCGTGAGATCTTCGCATGCACCACAAGCCTACCAGCTGATTTGCATAGCCTTCAGCGATAATCGCCTTCGCAATATTGAAGATGAACTCGTGTCGTCGCGTAGAAATTAAATATAAAATTTATCCCGCTCAGCTCAATAGTTCATTTCAACTTTAGGTATACACTCTTGTTTGAGAAAGCAATAACGATGACGTTCTGATTTAACTAAGAACTACTACACTTTGTTCTCTTTCTTTCAAGGGGAACGCTTGTTTTGAGGGCTACGGTAGACTGACTCTGAGTTGTAGACATTCCTACGACTCGAAAAATCAATATTTGGTGGAGGAGTTATTGTTTATTGCCGATCCCACCTTCTTCCTTCATTTATGTTTCACTTTTCAAAGAACATGTCGAAACTCTCAAGAACTGAAGGCAATGACAGTGCTGAAAGGAACCTTATTAAACATTATTTATGAGCCGACTCGCATAACTAATCTTACAAAACCCTAATTGA
>NC_090877.1:24435615-24445615 GCF_036669935.1 Montipora foliosa | reverse complement strand
TGATGATTTACAAAAATACACCATTGCCAGTCGCCATTTTAGTTTTAATGTAACCTCGCCGCACACTCGCCCCCAGTCTTTTCCGAACCCAACATCTACGGTTTTCCTTCGATCAGCACCTAAATTCACATTTCTCGGAAAACTAACGCAGTTAACCGTCCTTTAAATTCACACTAGTCGGGTTTTTGTGAGACGAAATTCCGTCCGAGACGAGTTTTCCGTCTTCTAATATGAATTCAACAATCCGAATTTGTCGTAAAATATTTAGAAACAGCTCAAATAACAGCCTAAGCACAACAGCTGACGTTCGAATCGCCACTCGCCGGAAACCCCGGCAGTTTTAGGGCCAAGTTTGTTGACAACAAAGTTGCCACAAAACCTTTTAAATGGTTTTCTGGCCCTTTAATTGCAAAAAAATTAACGTGACGTCGGATAGCACAGTTTTTCCCAGTCGCTGAATTCTGATTGGCCAATTTAAGTTTCAGCAGTTCTCACCGTTTGCACGGCAGTGCTGTGAAAGCAAGGACTCGTTACCAAGCAACAAACAAAGACTCGTTACAAAACCGAACTCAACTGTCACCCGTTCGTGTTCAAAGCCTACGAGGATCTTTTCCATCGTTTGCTCATTTCCTTTGGCACTCTGCCAGCCACCTGACGTCGCTGGCAGGGCTTCGATTGCGCGGCTAGCGGATTGAAATGAAAGAAAAAAACCTTTTCCCTTGAATTCTACGATGGAATTGTAATCTTAAGAAGTTTCTATGTTTACTTGATAATCGTTGAAACAATAGTGACTTTTTGAGTGGTGAATTTAAATAGAGATTACTTATGGAAAATGCACCCGTACGATTTTATTCACGAGTAGAGTAGTATCAGAAAACGAACGAGTGAGTTTTTCTGATACGAAACAACGAGTGAATAAAATTCGTACAAAGCATTTTCCATGCTGTAATGTATTTATTATGTATTTCATAGGTACTGAGATTTTTTTCGTCGTAGTGTTTGATAGACAAAGCTATTTCGCATAAATTGAGTGGGCGATTAAAGCAATAAAAAATGCCACTTTAAAATCGCCCAACCACCAACTTATTTGAATAAAATTTACAATACGTACTGTGCTTGAAATACTCAAAGTAGTCCAAAATGAAGAATGTTGTTTAACCGGAGTGCCTCGGAGAAAACTCTTCTTGTACAAAATTTTTAATTCATCGCTTGTCAAAGCTATCAATGCTTTGGGTTTATTTCCCTTTCCTTGCTTCTCTAGTTGTTTTTGTTTGGACTAACCTCTCTGGTTTTCTCAAGTACCAAGTCGTTTTTTATGCTTGCAGAATAGCTCTTTTTCTTCAGTTGTCGTTCCAAGCTAGCCACTAAACTTCGACCTTCGTTTTCAAAAGCAATCTCACATCTGGTTCAGTTTTTTGAGCAGCATTTTTGTTTTCTTGTTCTAAAATAAATTCCTCGACGGAGTGAACAGAAGCAGACCTTCCTCAGGCATTTTTCAAAGCGCCTGAAAGCGCGCGGTTTTTGTGCAACGGCTCAGTGTTGGATGACGTTCCGACTCGTTACGTTCATTCATCACCAGCGAAATTTCGTCGTTCGTGTTGCTTATCGGACGAACGATATTTTCTCCGTAGTGAAAATTTTGATTTTTGTGAATAAATCTCAGTACCTTTGAAATAATATTTCATCTGTACTGTTGTCTACGATGGCCCAGGAGGGTCACAGTCCAGTTTTAATTTTTAATTTTGTGAGTTGTCACCAGTTCTCTCACAGGTCACAGGTCACAGGCCACAGGTTATTGTTTTACCAATACAGACAGTATCCTAAACATTCATAAAGGCTAACCTTAGGCCTAAAAGCTTTTGTTTAGGCGTAATTAGGCCTAAGGTTAGCTTTTATGAATGTTTAGGATGCTATCGGGATTGGTAAAACAATGACCTGTGACCGGTGACCTGTGAGAGAACTGGTGACGACTCACAAAATTAAACTGGACTGTGAAAAATTAAAACTGGACTATGACCCTCCTGGGCCATCGTAAATTAGGCATTGTTAAGTTCCGGCTTTGTTCTTTTGTTTTATGGATATTAATTATTTCGGATCCGGTATATGAAAGACCAGCCTGAAATTACCAGTACAGTTGTATCTCCAAACCGAACCTAGTTACTGTAACTTGATTTTTGTTACCGAGGAGACCGCTGTCTTCGCGGCACACAGAGTCATCCTTAACACAGTTGCAGCGACGATAATGAATGAGTTGCCGGTCCCCAGGCCCCTTTGTTTTCCTCTATATTTGTAAAGACTTCTGGGATCGCCAGGGGGCAAACAAACCAGTCGACTCCGCTAGAAATATAAATTGTTCGAGTTTAAGAAGTAGTCATGGGTGTGCAGTGTATATGGATGCGACAATGACCGTCGATATTAAAAAGCGACAGATCAAACTAGTAATGTCTTGAGATTTTACTCTCCTTGATCCAACAAATCTTAAGACTTGAAATGGCTTGAGAGAAACAACTGCAAAGAACAAACTTCAAGGTCACCTAGAGTGCTTAAGTTTGCTCTCATCATTTCGCCGTTGGATACCGTGGTGATACTTGCGAAAAGCTATTTTGTACGTGAAAGATCAATTTATCTAGACGAGGGCAACAATCTGAAATCGTTTGCTTCGGTGCCGGTTAAAGCCAAGCTCGGAAAGAGTGTCAACACTGAGTAATGTTCAATCTATACAGAAAACCGATTTAAACCAACCCGCTGCTTGCAGTGATACAGCAAACTCTTCCTGAAAAAACAAAAACCTCTTCCGAGCGTCATTAGGGTCGATTCACTAAATTCTTCAGGAATTCAACCCGTGGTTATATCTGACGTCAGACCATCAGCTATTTGTGATCAAGAACATACCCGTAAAGGCTTATTCTGAAAATGCGACAACCATGAAAACGGAAATGAAACCATCTTCAACTGAAATTACCAAAAAGCGAATGTCGTCATATACAGTTTTTGAAACGAAAATCAAAACTGATCAGAAACTATTCCCTCCATCTGCTCCTTCAAACCGATCTAATGATAATGGCATGGAACGCAATACACAACTGAAAATAAACTTAAGATTGTCGATGTGAAATCATCCTCGACTGAAAGTGGAAAATTTAACTCGGAAATGCGCGAGGACGAAGCACTTTAATCCGACTGTTCCTCCAGATAGTTATCACGGCGTTGCTTCACTAAAGGCTCGGAATCTGGCTTTGAATGTTGCTTTCGTTTTCCTTTCATGTCGATGTTTTTTCTAGCCTTCACATCATTGCCCTCGTCTGGATAACCTTTCATATACAAAATGGCCTTCTCGCAAGTATTACAACGGCATCAGGGGCACCCAACCTCAATTTTCGGAAAAATATATGTTCGGAAGACGATTTGAGATCTAGAAAATGATTTTCGGAAGATTTGTTGTAAAATTTCTTGCTTGCTGCCTGTCCTAGGATTTTCGAACAGCAAACTGAAATCGTATAATTGCCCATTTTAAACGGATTTTTACCCTAAAAAGATCACCTAGAATTTTCGGGAGCCTTTTTTCTGGCTGAAATTTTTGAAAAGGTAAGTTTTGATCCCTATAATTTTCGGATCACTAGACTTTCAGCTAGGAAATCCGAACAGATGAAAAATTTTTAGGGGATAAAAATATGGCTATATCTACCGTTTAAATACCAAAAAATGTTTAACAATGCTATGTTTAAGTAGTTTTGAACTATATTCTCGTTGGTGCCCCTGACGGTATCCACCCGCAAAATGATTAGAGTAAACTTTAGTGCTCTTGTTGGCCTTGAAGTTTGTTCTTTGAAGCTGTCTCTCCCAAGCCGTCATTTCTTTGTTGGTTCGATAAGAGTAAAATCTCAAGACAGTACAAGTTTGATCTGTCGTTCTGAATATCGACGACAGGGCTTAAAAACGGCTGATTGGTCGAGAGGTTATGACGTAAAAAATGCCCCTCTCATGAAATGCGCATGCGTTCAGTTTAGAATTCATGATCTTTACATGGCGTTCACTGTTGTGTTTCTGCGGAATGCATGAGCATTTATGAAAAATTCTACTGTACATGTGCCTGAGTCGAAATTTATCATGTTGTAGATCCTGATACTTAGAACATAGTTTTGGGCTATTTAGTGAACAGATGGATATGAGGACAACACGTATTCTGTGTAAACAACCATGGTTGCGATTGTTGGTTGTGACCTTTTAATATTTGAGTGGTTTTTAGAAAAGCCATTTGTCATGAAGATCAGAGAAGTCTTTCCCATCATGAAGAAATGGATTGGTCGCATTTGCCTTTGGCGTTGTTTCAACATGCACAAGCTCCTTGACTTGTCAGTGATAGATACGAGCTGTCTTTCGACAAAATCATTATCTCCTCCTTTGTTTGTTTCATCTTCTTGATTTTTGTCATCATCTTGATCATCGTCACTATCGCTACGTTCATCCTCGTCTGCAAGGTATCTAAAACAAATATTTATTGTAAAGTTTTTCTTGGTTAAATGATTATAGTTAGCGCCTGCTAAGCTTGTTGAATTTTGATTCATGAAGTCACTTTGATTTTTCCTAATTTCCCTGCATTAAAAACCTCGAGGGTTCACGGACAGCTTACAGTCGGTGTAATTTGTAGAAATAAAAATTGAGGCACATGTATGTCATTGTTTACTACTGCCACATTCTGCATGTTTCTGTAGGACTTCACCTATCTAAGCATTTTATTGCAGTACTCGATAATTTGGACATTTACAATTAAATGTACACGTTGTATCTTCTACACTGTAGCTAAAGGATATGAGAATAAACGATATTTTCATATCATTAAATTATGTGGTTATTGTTGCTTTCTCTTTTTTACCTCAGATTTTCGCAACTTTTCTTGGTATCAGTCATTTTAATTGTTTTGTACTCTGGGGACGATGTGGCCATGTATGTTAATTCAAAAATTGATTAATGTGGTTCTTAATGTAAGCGCTCCAGTATAGCTTCAATTGACACTCCTCCTCTATACTGTTTGATTGTACCAGTTTTGGACACGACAGGGACAACACGATGGAATTTTTGACATTCTGCTGGTCATGTGATGGCTAAAACAGATGGCTGTATGTCCATGAGACCAGTGCACATGTGCCAGGCAGTAGTTGTGGTACATGGGTGTTGTTGTGCGTGGATGAAGTGGATGTCGTCCTCGATGAGCACGATAAATGTTTTTTTCCCTACGTAGAGCAGCCAATAACATTGTGTAAAAATATATTCAGCATCACAATTTCCCCCATATACAAGATTAGAAGATTAACTGATATACAACAACATGCACACAATCCCTTCACTTTGCAGTCAAACCAGCTCAAGCGTTCCTCTGACGAGCAGATTAATGAGTTCATTATTGCAGATTTGATTTCAGGAATCATTTCAACAATCTGGTTTTCGGATGAGTGATGCAAAACTCAATCAAGCCTCAGGTCAAAACTTGAATTTTGATTGGATTATTGCTTGCTTCCGGTGCCAGGCCAGCGTGAGAATTTGACAGGTGTAGCAATTTGCATAATCTGCCAAGGTCGTAACAAGTTTGAGGATACTGGTAAGATTACGGTAATGTTGCTAGAGTGAAATGACAGTTGTTTGGAAGATTATGCAAATCAGGAAACCTGTGAAATTCCCACGGCAGCCTGGCACTGGGAGCCAGCAATATTCCAATCAAAATTCGAGTTTTCAACTGAGGATTGAGTTGAATTTTGCACTATTCATTTGACAAACAGATTATTCAAAATGGTTACCGATATAAAATTTGCAATAATGAACTCATGAATCTGCTCATACCAGAGGAATGCTTGAGCTGTTTTGACTGTAACTTTCTCAGTAACCTGGTTAACACATGCTTATCCCTTGCATTACATATACTTGTAACTGAATGTTGTTCAATTTTTATTGTTGTGTAGTATATTTTGGAATGTATGCCTCAGTTGCTTCCCTTAGTATTTTACCAATTTCCATTTGGTTTTTTTTTTTGGCAAGTTCAGTTTAATTAGTAGTTATGCAATGAATTTGGGTAAACCAGATACCACATCACTTGTCCAGCCATAAGGGAATTGTAGAATTAAGCTCCACCAAACTTTAACACTTTGATGCCCAAACCGGCCTAAGCTGGCCAGACTTAGTATCTTACTCTGTCTAATGCCAGAGTATTTTACTCTGTCTAACGCCAGACGATTTTACTCGTCAATGGGGAACCCCTGGGAGTCAGTGGGTTAAATTAAGACCATTGGCCTTTTGTAGTCTGTTATTTTTCTGTTGAACAGACCAACATTTTATTAGAATTTGTTCTCAATGACAAATGTCTATTGTTCAATTTACATTTCATATGACACTGTTTTTTGTTATCAAGCATTTAGTTGACTCATATTTACATATGCTGCCCGCCAGAGTCTTTTCACCTATATGCCCTTTAAATTAATTTGGGTTTCCTATTCGTTGAGTATAATTTCATAAATGCATCACAGAACTTCCTTTGTTTAAATGTTTGAACATTTTTAGTTAACTACCTGGTTTGAAAGAAACTCAAGTTCTGCAGAACTGCTACAACCCTTGACTTTTGAAGCTTTCTTCTTTTTTGTGAGGGGGTTCTCTTTTCGTTGTTAAATTTAGCATCAAAATATCTTCAAACATTCCTGGTGCATGCTCCTCGCTAGCCTGCGAATGCAGATGTATTTCCATAAATCTGCATTCGCAGGCTAGCTCCTCACATAAGCTTTCCATCTTGGAAGGGAGATGGATTTTCTCCATCTGCTTAGTGTCTGGTGAGGGCCTTGTGAAATTGCTGGAAAAGTGTGCTAAAGGTGGTTTCCCCTTTTGAAAAATGATTTCAAAATGGGGCAGATAAGAAGAGGTTTCACTTGTTTCATTTTCATAGTAAAATTAATGCAAAAATGTTATACATGTAGGTACTGAAGAGTTCAAGCTTATTGAATTTTTTATTGTATACATAGTTTTTTTATGTGGCAAATGTTCATGTACTCTGTTTGCATTTCTTATTACTTAATTTGATGACAAGGCTGATTTGTTATCATTGTTTTAAAAGAACCTAAGATGTGGCAGTGTCCCTGGTAACTCAGAATGGCAATGTCTTGGCATGCAGTTATGAATCCACCCTGATAGGTGTAGGTTTTAGTGAATGTTCAGCCCTTTAACCCCCAAGAGTTACCAATATTTTATTTCTCCTTATGTTAATGTCTCTTAACTGATCAAACATGAAGGTTCTTGAGAAAATGGGAAATGATCTACAAGTGAAAAAGGACTTGATTGTGAAACAAATTATTCTCCTCATACATGTATGTACCATAGGAAATGTCTGGAGAACAGTGTGGAGAATGTGCATATTGATATATTAATGGATTTAAATGGTTGACTGCGCTGAAGGTATTTTCATTTATTTGGCGAGATGGGTCTGGGTGTGTGCAACATTTCAGAGGGACTAAACTGTTTATCTTTTATTTTTCTCTGAATGATTTTAGTTTCATCCTTGAGTTCCTCATTTTTCTCCCGAAGTTGAGCCTTTTGCTGAGAAATGACTGTTGCATGTGAAATAAAAGGAGAGCCTCATTTGTAATTGGGTGGCAATTTGTGCAGCAAGATTTTTTGGAAATTTCTTGTGCTTCAATTTGTTTTTGTTATTAGATCAATGACAATGTGCAAATATATTTGTGTATCTATTTAGATGGATAGATCGAAATTTTTGTTAGCAGCCTACTCTCTCATTCTTTGTCACTTTCCCTTTCCTTTTCCGGCACCTCAATTATTTTCCTCAGATCTCCACAGTCCGAAGTTTGGCTGATGGACGGGTATGAGCGCTATCCAGGGAATAGAAAATAATAGGTTCCCGCAACAGGTGGAAAACGAGCAGTTTCTGAGGTTACGTTAACATAATACATCATGAAGAGAAAAAAGTTTAAAACCCCTAACAAACTTGCAACAACAAAACATAAACTAAACAGCCGAGGAGGCGACGCCGGTCAGCCGCGGATTTTTGCGAGAAAAATCCTTGGCCGAAAGGGCAGTCGTTGAGCAGGAATCGTGTAAAGGTGGTCTAAAATAGAAAGACATGACACAAGATTTCAAACACACTAAAGCAGTTTATTAACTTCAGGTTTTATGTACCATTGCTAACTGGACGAAACATAACCTTCAATTTAGCCACAGACTCTCATCTGCCCACGAATTGAATGAGAAACGACTCTTTGAACTCCAGGCATACTTTAAAGTCTTATCAGTGACTGAACAAGAGACGAAGACAACAACAACAACAGAGACGAAAGTGTTTTCAACTCACGAATGGCTCCTCCGTTTGTTCCGTATGAAATGTCATTGAAGTCCATGAACAACAAGGAATTTAAAAATTTCATCAAAACGAATCAAAAGTCATTTTTGATATGTGTCACAGTAACAAATAACCTATCCAAAAATGCTTTTCAAAACCTTAGAGAAATCGAAACGCCCTTAGTTCACGGCAAAACTGTACCTTCAGCAAATTCTGAAACGGTGAAAGATTCTCTTCAAGAGAGCTGTGTTGATTGCTTGATAGTTATGAAATCACCGTTCCGATGTCTGCCATCATGTTCAAAACGGCAGCACTGAACAGTTGTGCCTTTCATTCACTTTGGAGTTGAAGGCCTTGGGCGAGGAAGACGTTGGAAATGGCCGTTACAATGACGTGTCAAATCTGCATTCGTCGTCCGCCATTTTGAAAATCGAATGGCGGGAGGAAGCCTGAGTCTTAGTGCGCATGTCCAGCCGTTTTTAAGCCCTGTCAATATCGACGGTCATTGCCGCATCCATACACTCACTGCACGGCTGCACGGTGATCGCCACCACCCATGACTACTTCTTAAACTCGAACGATTTATATTTCTTGAAATCCTAGAAATACCTCTTATTCAACGTTTCTAATCTCCCAATTTTAACTCGAGCTTAAATCCTACAAATACTTTTTATTTAATGTTTCCAATCGCGTATTTTAATTCGAGCAGCGCAATCGACTGGTTTGTTTGCCCCCTGGCGATCCCAGAAGTCTTTGCAAATATAGGGGGCAAAACGAAGGGGCCTGGGGACCGGCGACTTATTCATTGCGTCCACAGCTCTCGGTTACAGTTCAGTGTGTGTCAGCTAGATAAGCCACGAAAAACAGTTAAACAGCAGACTTGACTTGAATTCTTGAAGCGTGTAAGGTATGTGTCTTGAGTGTTCCCGCATGATCCTTAACGTAGCAAATTTTCGGAGCGCTGACCGACGGGCTATTGAAACTGAATGGCTGGATCTATAAAAGAGCCTAAATGCAGTTGGATTTGGAAAAAAAAAAGCGTTCGTTTATTAAGCACCAATGGGTGGAAACAACAATTTAAAAGTTTTAATGCCCTCAAGTTTTAATTCTGGGTTTCATTGATTTGAGAAGTGAGCAAATTTTCGTTGGCATATACAAAATCTGCATATTTATGCCCGTTGATCATTTCAAGCTTGAGTCATTTTACGAGTTCGCGCTGAACATGAAATAATGCACTGTAACTAAAACTGCAACAAGGCGCGCATTTTATATCAGGTATCAAACATACGTGCAGGATTTCAAGGAGTGAGCTGCACGTTCCGTTTGATAAACTTCCTAAAGTGCCCTGTTTTGTCTAAAGGTCAACAACTAATTCAACAATAAGATTATGGTTGGGGTTTGTGTTACTGTTATGTTTGGGTCAAGGTTAGGACTAGTTAGGGTTAGGGTTAAAGAAATCGAAAGGCCAGAAGCGAATTTTGTTTACTTGAAATATGTGGCTTATTTAATGAAAGGAATATTCCAATATTTGGGAAGTTACTCTTCATGACGGGAGAAAGCTGAATGTAGGTGAACCATTTTGATTACCATATCGGAGGCTTTTGGACGAAAAGCGTGACACAACTACGTACACAACAGACTGGAAAATTTTACAGGCACCCAGCGACGAGT
>NC_090877.1:24423115-24425615 GCF_036669935.1 Montipora foliosa | reverse complement strand
CAGCAAGCGATTCACAATAACTGAACAGAGTTGGCCACTGCTCCCACTTTGTAACAGGGTTTGGCTGCGACAATTGCTCCGTCATAAAGGCATCAATGCTCTGATAAATCAAGTGTTCTCTGGTGATAATACCAGACCTTATAAACTGATTTAGCCAATGGGCTAAATAATCTCCTTCGACCTCTGTAACTGATATTTCATAAGGGCACTTACATGTAAAACCTTGAACAAGATTCCAACAGCAATATTCCAGAATCATACTCTATATTAAACTGTTCACTCATTCTGGCTTCTTTCTATACATTGAAGTGTTGTAAAATAACTGAGTAAACTCAAGCAAGAGCCTTTCAATCCAAAAACTTAACATCAACAAAAGACAACATAAGGTTTTTAAATATCTTCAAAATCATGTTGAAAAGGAAACGTCTGTTTACGCTTTTGTACTTACATGTGGAGATTTAAACATAGATGAAATGCGACCAGAAATTTAACTATCTATAACCGTCACACATCACTTACAAGTCAAGTATTTTAGTATGCACGTCACATAATTATTGACAAAACCAGCAGCCAAATAAAATAAAGAAATCAGGTTACATGCATATGAGAAAGTTAAAAGCCTCGGAAGACCAGTACAGTATGTTTGCCGCACTCTCCAGAAGCTCTGAGATCAGGTAATACACCTTTTAAGAGTTCTATTAAAGTACTCAAGAAAGACTTTATCACAAAATTTGTCACATATATACTGTCAACTTGAGTGTGTGCTTTTCTTCATATACTTGAATCGACTAAGACATTTTTCCGAATATTGTCTCCTGTTGCTGATTTTTGTATTGAAATTAAAACCAAAAACACTCAAGCATG
This sequence comes from Montipora foliosa, assembly GCF_036669935.1. Lineage (NCBI taxonomy): Eukaryota > Metazoa > Cnidaria > Anthozoa > Scleractinia > Acroporidae > Montipora > Montipora foliosa. Next base: position 24,424,751 of record NC_090877.1, on the reverse strand, counting down.
TTAAGACATGGCTCAATTTTTGGCATCAACCACATACAAAGTTAAAACTGTCTGTCTTTGCGAACCATGCGATTAATAATTGTAAAAGTTGCTAAAAACGTATTTTAATGTATTGAAAAGATTAGAGTTAAACTGATGTGGCCAAGAGAGATATGATGACAGGATGTTATTGAAAAGAAAATTGGAAAAAAAAAGGGGAAGAAATTGGTTAATTAAAAGCAAGACCCAACCATGGGTAAATGTTTGGTTTACCCCTTAAAAAATTTATGTGGCTGGAACAGCATAAAAATTGTCATGTGACCTGTTTCACTCACATAAATTTTTACTTGAATTAAAATGAGAGTATACCAATCTAACCAGTTTCATGCAATGACAAAAACACTGTATTAAATAACTTTGTGGCATCTCGCCACCAAATAGGTTTTTCATAAGTTATGAAAATTCCAAGATTTTATGGAAATTAGGCTCAAGTCATGTCCTAACATGCTTGAGCAATACGAATTTTTTATAAAAACTAGAAATTATTATTTTATGCTGCTACAAATTTAACTCAAGTGACGACAATGTTATTATGCTGAAATATGTATCAATAAAAAAATTTCATGTAAGTGCCCTTACAAAATATCACGGGCCAAGACCATAGCCTTGACCCGTGTAGTTGTTAACATTTCTTGTAGTGAGATCAATTCAGGAATTGAAGCAAACTGATCGAGTTCTTCACTGGAAACAAAGTGATTTTCAAGCCACGCACCCAGACGCTTGATTATGCTTCTCCCTTTAGAATCCTCCAGATGTTTATCTTTGAGATGCTGTGAAAGGGCACGCAGTTGGTTCATGGAGCTCAATACTTTAATTTCCATGCAGATGGGGCAAATAACTTGGAATGGGTTCAGCAGGTAGCCGTCATTACCAAATACCAACTTTACCCCAGCCTTTGTCTTGTCAAACTCCAAGAGGAACCTAGAATCTTCTACCATTATCTGATCGCATTTGGCAGTCCACTTTGCATCTAAAAAGCCACGTGTTCGCTTCCCTGTATCATCGTGTAACCCCATTTCACGTTTGAGTTGCTCTGCCACTACTTCCTTACTCCTGAGAGCCCGTTTTCCATCAGCAATAGATAACTCTGCAGGACTAGGTTGAAGTTTCACCTCCACAGTCAACTTTGAGTAATTTTTTAGTACCTCGACTGCATGGTGGAGGCTGTTGTCATCACTTTCCTCAATTTCCACCTTGACCACTTCATTGCCAGTGTCAAAGTCGTATGTTACACAAATCAATTCTTGACGTACATTAAATATTTTGGCCACTTTTGCAATAAACTCCCTTGTGGTCATCTTATTGTTTACTTGTACCATTTTGTAATTTTTTGAGGCAAATGTCCTCATATTCCACACCCGTGACACCTCTGAAACATGATAACAATTAACTGGAATTACTAAAAAAATCATTACTAAATAAAGGTTGTTGGACTAATTTAGCTGCCGTTACACTTATTTGAGAAGAGGCACTTATTTTAATAATTGCAGTTAAAGTGGAAATAAACATCACAAGCTTAAATCAAAGAAAATATAATAAACAAAAGCAGAAAAACAGCTACTGGTTTATAATATTGTACTAGTCAGAATATTATTAA
>NC_090877.1:24410615-24415615 GCF_036669935.1 Montipora foliosa | reverse complement strand
GAGCGCTGACCGACGGGCTATTGAAACTGAATGGCTGGATCTATAAAAGAGCCTAAATGCAGTTGGATTTGGAAAAAAAAAAGCGTTCGTTTATTAAGCACCAATGGGTGGAAACAACAATTTAAAAGTTTTAATGCCCTCAAGTTTTAATTCTGGGTTTCATTGATTTGAGAAGTGAGCAAATTTTCGTTGGCATATACAAAATCTGCATATTTATGCCCGTTGATCATTTCAAGCTTGAGTCATTTTACGAGTTCGCGCTGAACATGAAATAATGCACTGTAACTAAAACTGCAACAAGGCGCGCATTTTATATCAGGTATCAAACATATGTGCAGGATTTCAAGGAGTGAGCTGCACGTTCCGTTTGATAAACTTCCTAAAGTGCCCTGTTGTGTCTAAAGGTCAACAACTAATTCAACAATAAGATTATGGTTGGGGTTTGTGTTACTGTTATGTTTGGGTCAAGGTTAGGACTAGTTAGGGTTAGGGTTAAAGAAATCGAAAGGCCAGAAGCGAATTTTGTTTACTTGAAATATGTGGCTTATTTAATGAAAGGAATATTCCAATATTTGGGAAGTTACTCTTCATGACGGGAGAAAGCTGAATGTAGGTGAACCATTTTGATTACCATATCGGAGGCTTTTGGACGAAAAGCGTGACACAACTACGCACACAACAGACTGGAAAATTTTACAGGCACCCAGCGACGAGTTTCTCTCAAGTGCTTTTAAACGCTGTTCTAAGCTTTTCGATCATTTTAGCCTGGGCTATAAGTTTTTTATCTGTTCGGTTATTCCAGGGGAACTTGAAGCTCTTTGAATTTGCTAGGGAATTTTTGTCAACTTCTCGAAAATCTTAGGTATTGTATCCTTTCCGAAACTCATAGCTGGCCTTTTTTCGGTACTCTCGAGGACATTTTTATCAATCAGAAAGAAAAAAAGGCATTAACTTTTTCAGATCACGAAAGTTCGATGTGAAAATCCCCAAAGAAAAGACTTCCAAACAGATAATTTAACGAAACGTTCCGTTGGATGCCTCACATTGTTGGTGACGGAACAGAATAAAATGTGTGTTGTCGGCCGCTTTAAGGAAACAGAACTCCCAGATGCGTATTATTTCATGGATTTCCCCCAACAGATGAAGTTCTTCTCAGAGAAGGAGTGTTCTGGATTATTAGAAACGAATTCAACCAATCTGAAGCATTTGACGCCTGTTGCGAGCATCAAGAGTAGGGCAAGAGTACAGCTTTCAAGATCAACTTATGCCTAGTTTATACGTCGCGCTATCGTCGAATTTAATTCAGACGAATTTAAATTCGTTCTTCCGTCGACATTAATTGTACCGTGGTTTTACACGTCGAAATTACTGGGTCGAATTATGGTCGAATTTATTTCTCAGCCGGAATGCAATATACCTGGTCATAGGTGTAATTAATAATGTACGGAAATAATGTATGCATTTCAATCGACTGATGACGCTTTAAAGATATTTTATCCGTCTTCTTAAGACGGATAAAGCGTATAAGACTAATTTAATTTAACAGACGAATTGAACTCGCTTTAGACGTCGCTTTATCGTCTAATTTATTTTAAAGTAGGACCTGGAATTAACTTCGTCTGACTTAATTTCGACGATAGCGTGACAAATAAACTAGGCCTTAGTCTGCGTTCGCACGCTAGATCAAGCATTTGTCGTGCAAAAAGTACTTCATTAATTAAAAAAAAGTACTGTGCAGACTTAAATTTGTGGTAGCGTTCAGAATAAAAGATTCCGGTTCAAAAATTAAGATGCGCGTTCATTTAAAGCAGCTACATGTACACCTAACCACGAGCAGGAAAATTGTTTGTTTGCATGTATCTTTTACTTTTTCATTTTCTTCCGCGCTTTTCTCAGCAAAAAAATAAAAGATTAAAAATAATTATACAAATAAATATAATTTTAAAATCCATAAAACATAAAAAAAGAAACTTACGATTGAGACAAACAGATTTAAGATCGGAATATACGTAAGGGTGGGACTGTATTAAGTTATATATGTATCAAGTAACAAATAAGAAGTCAAACATCTGTCATTTTACGGTTGATCTACGTTTATGTTTTTGATATCTCGTCGAGAATGCCGAAATTTCGAGCTTCGTAATCTAGAGTTTTCGATTTTAGCTGTCACGATTGCTAAAACTCAAGTGTAGCTATGATCTTCAAGTGTAGCTTCAAGTGTAGCTTCGATCTTCATATGATTCATTTCATATACCATTTCACCACTGATTCATTCCTCACGGGACCATTAGAACCCACAAATGACCAGCTCCCAACGTCAATGGCTTCATAGCTTAGTTGGTTAGAGCGTCGCACCGGAATCGCGAGGTCACGGGTTCAAACCCCGTTGAAATCCTGAAATTTTCAGGCTTTTCTACGCAATTGCAAAAATTGCGCTCATAACTGCGAAGATCATAGCTACACTTGATTTCATATCCGCAGTTCATATATGATGCATTTCATATACCATTTCATCATTGCTAAAACTATCGGAAGTGACCAAAAAGCCACCTAGAAAATTCTACAGACTTGATGTTCCCCTAGGACATCCGAACAGATAAATATTTTGTAGGGCAGACCCAAACTCACTAAACGAGCTTGTAAAGCACTGTAGCAAACATTTAAAGCAAATCTAAGGACTTCCGAAAGATTCCGTCGTTCGGTGCCCCTGAATTCTGATCCATATTTATATCATAGCCAGATACATTTCCGTACGTTTGCCTCGCAATCTCAATTTGCAATATGGCAGAAGGCACTAAGGACTATGAAGCGGTGTTAACAGAGGAGGAAGATCAAAATGAAGGTATGATCAAATACATGAGGGTAGGAATGGGTCGGAAAAGGGTCGGAATTGTCTTTTTTGGGGTTTCTACCTTGTAATTGAACTCCCAAGTATAGAAACAGACCCATGAATTGAAATATCAATTTGCACACTGCGCATGAGTGCGACTACGCAGTGAACGAAGACCTACAAATGGACGACAGTTTTCGTGGTCTGTACTCTTCAGTGTAGACCATAGAAGTGACGTCATAAAATGTTTAGAACTCAAGATGAAACACGATCGGCTGTAGGCGAGGGGTCCCACTGCACAAGTTTTGGACATTTTATTATGTCATTTCTGTGGTAGATAAGATTTTAGCATCACCCATCTAGTGGACTAATTTAAACCCTGCCTTTTAATTGGCTATGCTACTAGAGGACTATAAGTAATAGTACTCAGTAGCGAAAAGCGTGACGCTTTCTTTAGTTTTATTCCCAAATAAATATTTCTTCAACTTGAATTTGCTAACTTTATTATTGCCTTTTTTGTCCGACTAGTTGGGTGATACTAAAACAAATACACCCTTCACCCTCAAGGGCCACGGGTCTAATTGTTAAAGAGACCACAGAAAACTGCTGTCGATTTGTCTTTACATACATACATACATACATAATTGACCGCTCCCCATTAAGGCTTTTCAGGACCAACGAAACACAGTTAACGAAACGACAGAACAGAACAACAACAACAACAGCAACAACAACAACTGTTAAGAATCCCAACTGGTCGGAGGCAAACCAATTGGCTATTTACAAGTGCTGCTGAGAAGTTGAAGCAGGGACTACCTGGAACAAATTCAATGAGTGGTCAGAGTGGGTCTTGAACCCGGGATCTCAGGATCTCAAGGCAAGCGCCCTAACCACTGGACCACACTAACCTGTTTTTTTATTATACACCAATAAAATACCAGGTGAGTTTTCGCGCAAAAACATGACACCTTCACACGTGAAAAGATCACCGTTCAGTAATTAAATGGGCTACTTCAGATCCGATTTGACAGGTAGTCATCAAATGACGTCATCAATTAAAAAAAGGCAAAAGGAGGGACGTGCTTAAATTAGGGAAAAGTTGGAGCATGATGCAACGTAGCGTAACCCTAACACTTGTAACAACACATAAGTCGCATAAATTAGGGTTTGGTTGATGAGATGCAAGTCACGTACGTACACGAGATGACAAGGCGAAGAGTGTGCATGAAGTAGGGGCAAGTTTGAACATGTAACTCTAGCCCAACAATACTGCAAAATATATTAAACGCCCGCGTGTGTCAACGTATGATAGAACTGTGTGTGCATATCATTTTCGTGGTGTGTGAATATCCTGGTTGGAGTGAGAGCTTCTTCCTGCTTTGGAGTTAAACAGTAAAGATCAGGTGAGTAGCGCAAAAAAGCTATAATATGGGGACAAGAAAGCAATCACCAACAGACAAGATGACCTCATCAAAAGCCAATCACAAACAGCCAAAATGACCTCATAAAAAACCCATGAAAACATGACAAAATGAAAGTTTTAGCGGACAAACGTTCGGAATATTCCAAACCAAGTCACTGCCGTCTTTTTTTGCAATGTTTAAAGCCCGTCACGCTTCCATGACTCTAATAGTAGCGCTATTGTTTTTCATCCAAAGCGATAATCCTGTCTTTACTCAAGTTTACCATTTTATTTTCATAACGTTCGTTTATCAATCAACCATAGCATACGCTAACTCAAATTTTTGTTAGAAAACGCTTGAAAAAAGGGAGCAGCAATGGTTCTAAAATTCTGTGCCTTGTCTGAAAACGCTTGCAAAAAAATTTGGATTTTGAGTAGCGTTTGAGACCGTTGTATTTTGAAGCGGGAATATTTAGTTAGTTTCATATCGTATTTCAAAATGTCGTTCACAACATTGTGAAGCAGTGAGCAAACAACAACATATTTCAAAAGCTATCAAAAACAGCCAAAACGAATTCATCGTCATCCAAATAAAATGGAGAATAAAAAAAAATTATGTAACTATCAACTGAACGAAAACCTTCCGTTTGCAGTACTTCGCCTCACTTTAGCAAATTAATCACTTTCGTTCAATTTTTTTTTTTTTCGCGTGACACCGGTTCTGCAATGGTTTCAATTAAATTTTGGCGCGGGAAATTTTCGCGACTG
>NC_090877.1:24395615-24405615 GCF_036669935.1 Montipora foliosa | reverse complement strand
GAATCAGGTCATTGTTTTTACCGAGGATAAGACGGCAAGCTAAAAAAGCACATTTACTATTATTATCTTTTTAAACTCCATCCTGGACACTAGCTTGAAAAATTATTGTGAGGGCACATAGATTACACTGGTAGATTGGTTTTACATTTTTGAATTTGCGGGATTCAAGTTACCAAGAGTTCGAGTTTAATAAGCGGGTGTCAACTGTACTTTAAATTGGGATTGCACTCGTTTGAAGAATATAGCTACCAGCTGATCTTTGCTGTAATTTGTCAGGTCCTCTGAAGAAAACATTGAACTTAAAAGCGCACACGAAGGGGATGTTGATGAATCATACATGTACGATGCTGGTATGTAAATAGCTTTCCTCTCTCATTATTTTCTTTCCATGAACAGGATTTAACTGCGCGACAAAGGCTTGACATGTCATTTTTTTTGCAATCCTTGAGCGCGCGCTGCATTGCGTTAGGAAGAGCGCGCCCGAAACTGTGTTCGGCCACCTTATTAAAGTGCCTTTAAAACGAAAAATAATTGAAGCTCTTCATATAGACCCTTGAATAATGGCGAATATTGGATTGTGGTAGTATAGATAGGCGCAATGGTGATTCATATTTCTATTTAATTATCTTTATTTTTTTGGTATTTTACCTTTTTGTAACTAACATCTACCGTGATGGGCATGTCCCTTTGTAGATTATGTATTTAGATTAGGAATGATTTCCTGCGTGCTATCCAGAATGTGTGGCAGTAGATCAAATCAGGAAGCTTTATCACTCTATCCCTGATGGCCTGGACAATGGAATTAAAATTAAGAGCCATCTCACTGAATATTAAGGTCACTACAACCTTACTAGATTGGTGGCAAACTTTGTAAAAACTTAAGAGAAGAAAAATGTAAGCAAATTCCGCCACATTGAAAGTGACGAACTGTTGTCTCTTGACTGTACATTATTGGTGCCAGGTTTTAAAAAGATCACTTTAATATTTTTTGATTTATATGTTCCTACCATTACACTTATCACTTATCACAGACTGTAGTCGACTGCAGTTCCCGCTCTGGCGTCTTTGCAACTACTTAAGTCATTCACTCAATTTGCGATGATGACACTTAAAATAAATCGAACAGTCTGCAGACTGCGGACTACAGACTGCAAACAGCAGACTGTAGACAGCACACATCAGACTGCACACTCAGATGGCGGCTCGTTGATAAAGGAATATTGGTGTTTGTTGGAAATTCTGATACCAAATCGCATCGTATAACCGGAAACTTGTTGCCTTCTTTCTCACGGAACGGTAGTGGATTTGAAAGGTTCACCGATGTATGTTACTGAAATCATATGCATTGCCAACTTTGAGTTCATAAATTGACGGCTGGAATTAACCGGCAGCACTTGGTTAGCATGGTGACATCAGTTTCATGGAACGTTGACCAATCAGACTAAATAATCCCGGCTAAACTGGGGAAATCTGGTCAGCGTTCCCTTGGATTTTAACAAAGTGCGAGACAGATCACCACCTTCATAAAATGGCTCATTAACAATAGCATTGGGTAACTATATGATTTTTTTTTCCCTAGGAGATATCGGGGAGCAAAGATCATTACTAGAAATAGTGGAAAAACAATGTTATGAAATGGTTAAAGAGAGAGTGACAGCAATGGCTTTGATGAATTATGGAGAAAATCCTTTGTTGTTGGCAATAAAAGTAAGATGTTTTATTTGTAAAATATAAGTATATCGTTCGTTTTATAAATGAGAATTTCATCCTATTGTACGTGGTAACACAAGGTGGCCAAACGACCTGGAATCACGTATAAACCACTTAGAAAGACTGAAAACGGAGAGGGTGGCGAGGTAGCAGATTGTGTGCCCAGCCCTCCTCTCTTACAACGATAATCGGCTACTTAATAGACCATATTCGTATTCTCAGTATTAGACTGGAACTAGCTTGCAATGGAGGCTAATGCGGGGGAATCTATTAAAAAGTATTTGCATTTGAAAAGATTCCCCCGCATTAGCCTCCATTGCAAGCTAGTGCCAGTCCAATACCGAGAATACGAGTATGGTCTATAGACGAAGTTTAAAAAAAAGGCACGAATTGCGTACGTGTGGTAGTGCAGGAGGGGACCTTCAAATTTCCTTAAATTTCAAGTACTTTTCCAAACAAAGCAAACAAATCAAGAGCTTTCAAGGACTCATTTTGGATTCAAGGACAGTATAAACCTTGCAAATACTTCTACAGCAACAATTAGAGTAGAAGAATTGATAATGTGACATCACAAGTGAAGGTATCCCAAAAAAATGCGAAAAGCTTTTGTGTGATTCAAATCACACAAATGGTATATTGATTTTAGTTGGACTATAAAAGAAGTGAAAGACATAGATCTGTAAATAACGCACCAGATTCGATTACTTACCGAAAAAATAACAACTATTTTTTCAATAGTGTTAAATCAGTTAACTTTCAAAATAAGTTTCACAATAATGCAACCCGTAGCCATAGTAGTGCTAGTTGCCAAGTTCATATAGAGAAAATACTCCTAACGTACTGTAACAAGGCAAGCTAAAAGATACCCTGGGTGCCAGACAGCCAGAGGAATTTTTTTATCAAGGTAGGAGAGAAAGCTTCCCTCAACGGTCGACCGTTGACTTGGGGTCGCGCACCGTTCTCTCCTACCTTGAATATATAAAACAAAAATCCTTTGGCACCCAGGGTAGCCAAAAGACAGATGAAGACAAAAATAACATAGTTTGTATAGAAAACTCCGAATTTCCAATTCTCAGCGAAACGTTAATGGCAATAGATCGCAAAAACATTAAAATTTCAGCGGTCTCCGACTTCCTTCAATCAAAAGGAATTAAAGGTCAATGTTCTGTCAAAAGGAAGAAATTGATCACGTGCTAGGCAACCACAAAGGTGCACGTGATCACCTTGTGTCAACGTTCTTGTTTACATTGAATGAACTACAGGGAAGAATGTTAATCGTTCGTCGTTTTCAGAATAAAACAACGTACTTTTTAATTTTGTTGTGATATTTGACTGAATATTTACATTTCACCTGTCGGGTCAGGAAACCTTCGTTGTCTATTTTAATCAAAACAGCGTTTGTAATTGAAAATCTAAACATCTATGAGATGTAAGCACACTTGAGAACGCGAGATGGCTGCTTTCGAACTTGCGTTTATTTCGCCCGAATCAGGCGAAGGAGAGCGGAAAGTGGAACCTAACCTTGCAGTAAACCACTTGACAGCTTCTCGGTTCTCGTGTGCAAAACAAATCAGTCGATGGCAAAGTGCGGCTCTCACACCTTTGTGTATGCCACACACTAATTGATGCTCCTTTACGAACAATTGAGAATCAGTTCTGTTTCTTTTTTTTTTTTTTTCTTCTTTTTTTTTTTTTTGCTGTGGAGATCTAGATCATTTATCAACTGGAGCCAACATTTCCTACAGCGTACGGATTCCACGAGACGTTGTCAGATGTGATCGATGGAGCTTTGGCAGCCCATACATCTCAATTTTGATCTATGAATCAACGGGCATAACAGTTTCATAGAAACTGATCATTTTATTTTACGTACATATTCGAGGGGAAGGATAAGACTTCATTTATATGCAATTTAGAAATCTGAAAGGGTATTGTAGCAGCAATTACGAGGCAAAAGATCGAATATTAATTCTTTGGAATATTTTACAAATTAAAATTAGCTGGACCCCCAAAATTTTGCAATGGACCCCCAAATTTTTCAAGAAGGGGTCCAGAGGACCCCCATATTTGAAAACCTGAATACATTTCTGCGCGATATAGTGGCAAACGAATTGGCAATCCTAAAGTTCAAGAGCGCAACAGAGGTCGTCTGACGAGATTGCTGAGGCTTGATAAATTCCATAGAAGTTTCTAATGTTGGTGTTCTTATTTGGTCAGGTCTCTGAGAAGCTGCGTGAACGAGCATCCAGAAACGAAGCCGATGAAGATGATTTCAATGCTCTCGCCGAACAAGTGGAAGAGTTCACACTGCGTTTCTTGGATCCATTGAAACATACAGCTCTCTCTACTCTTCAGGGATTTTGTTTAAATCCTGAATTAGACGTAATATTAGAGACCGCAACAAAGCTTGAGCAGAAAAAGGTAACCATTGTTTAATTATTAAGACCCAGAGGCTTTGAAATATTTGCTGGTATTGCAAGGGTTTTCTTGTATCAATTGGATTCGTTTCTTGCAGTTTTTCGACCATCCAGTAGTCGACAGTATTTTGAATGAAAGATGGCATACCACGAGAGGACTCACCTGGAAAACACATAGTCCTGGCCTCTGGTTGTTTCTTAACATATGGTGTCTTGTTGATGTTATACTTTTTCCGCTCTCATTCTCGACGGCTCTGATCTTAGGTAATGCCAATTCATTTTTTTTTTAATTAAGAATTTGTTTATTTCCCAATAATATGTGCTTAAATTCAGTGTGCGATAGGTGTTAGACGTACGATTTCTAGTGCAGCGTCTCAACGGTGGAGTATACATGTAGCGGTGATGAAATAAATGAAACAATTAACACTGCAGCTTAGTTGGCGGCTAAAAGAATATTTTGCAGCTGAGAAAAGAGAGTTTTTTAATTAAAAAAAAAAAAAAACTAAACTAGTGAGCAGCACTCTGCGGACTGTATCCGTAAAACGTTTCGACGCGTTTCGTGTAGCTATCGTAGACTTCTTCAGGGAAGTTTTGCAATAGGGAGCTTAAGCACGCGCGTTTTTGAGACGCGGACGGCTATCGGAAGTGAGCTGTTTTCCCTTTTAACTTCTCTTCACACAACTACATTTACATTGCCAAATATCTTTTCTCCATTAGAGAATGATTCGTATAAAAATATGGGGAACACCCCGCTATCCTGGCACTCGAAATGTTCTCTTCCGTTTGCAGTCCGCGTCTCAAAAACGCGCGTGCTTATAAGCTCCCTATTAATATATTAAACGCCTGTATTTAAGCCATGTCTGATGGCAAAAATCACGGCCACCACCATTAGTTAAGGTTTGATCGGATTTTCGAAAGGGAACAGGTGCAGCTGTAAAATATTAGGGAGTTTTAGCAAAGACGACGGGTACGGCTACGACAACGCCACAAAGCAAGAATATTATTGGTTGAAAAAGGAAAAATGCTCGTGCTGCACGTGCAACACGAATTTCCCTGAATTTCTTTGCCGTACTCCACAAAACAACAACGTGAAATCACCAAATTTTAGGTTTGACGACAACGTGAGCATATAACAATGAAAAAGTTATTTTCAGTTTTGAGTTTAAAACCGTTCGTACCCATCCAGTTCCAGGATAGTTCGCCTGTATTGTACAAGGTGAACAAGACGGATTAATCGCGAAATACTTGCGATAGCGCTAAGTTATATTGTGGACTAACGTTTTCGTTGCTGTAGCCTTCGTCTTTGCTAAAACTCCCTATTAGGGCAAGTCCTGAGAAATAATGTTTTGGGGCCACGGTTAAAACCGTTGTCTATCGCAACTAAGTTACAGCGCATTTTATACAGCATTGTTAGTCTTGCTTTCTTTCTGCGTAGTTCTAAGCTTTCCCAACCAAGTTGTTCCAACATTTCGGTGACCCCGGAGATCTTTCGTTTCGAAATATCAAATATTCAGTTTGATAATGAGGCAGTGAGGACAAAAACAATAGAAACACGTTGGAATGAAAGTGAAAAATATTTGCATATCACCCACTTTCCTTTGTGCTTCGTCCTCAGTACCTCTCTTTCAACTGAATTTTAATATATCGAAAAAGGCCTATTTAGGACATAACGTGCTGCCCTACGTTGGACCACTTCTACCCTATCCCTATTCTGTTTGGTATAAGGGTCCCAAACAGTTGAGGCGTATTCTACAGAGGGTCGGACCAATCTCTAATAGGCGATTGATGTCAGGTCTGGAGAGTTAATTCTGAGGTTTCTTCTCAGGAAGCCTAGAGTCTGGGTTAGAAATAATTAGCGGAATAGATTGAAAGAAAATATTTTTGAAACAGGTTTGTGGTAAACATTTCATCACTGGAAGAGTAGCCCAACCTTGGGGTTTGTATGCAATACAGTGCTATTTGGATCCCGAGTTTGCATATTGTTCATGAAAGAAAAAAAAAATAATCCAACCGGCAAATGCGCATACAATCGATTGCCGATAGCAGGATCATGGGAAACCTGGAAAGACAAGGAATTTAAAAATTTCATTTTCCAGTTTGTTGAGTGACAAATTGTTGCACTGTGGAAGCAACGACAAAACAAAATAAAGGCGAGGTATGTCAGAAAACGCCCTAAAACAAGGATAGTTTAGACAATATTTTCGAAAGTGACAGCTAAACTTTAGGCCATGGAAAACTGGAAAAGGTCGTGGGAAAGGACATGGAAAGTTCTGGAACTTGAAAAGCTCGCGAGAGTCCTAAACTGAATATTTTTATTGCCCCAGCAAGGCCGAAACCCGAGGAGGCAGCATAGCATGCCCCGCCCATATGTGCATAGGGAGAAATGACGGATTGTTCACTTGATGTAGCGGAACAAATCTCGATTTTCATAAGTGCGGCTGGAAAAGGATCAACGAAAGTGTACCACAAAGGAACTCACAAGAGATGAATTTTTGAGCTAAGCAACCTTCCAGCGAAACAATTTTTCAGCGAAACCATAGTCAGTGTTTTGTTGTAGGGCTTAGGGTTACGAAATGGTATGAAATGGGTGATGATGACGTAAAGTAGGAAATGCCCAAAGATGTGAAGTCACAACGCAGAGGTCATCAGTAATTCATAAAGCTCTGTTTAGCAACTTGCGCGACCGGTATCATAAGAAACTGCGATTGTGCGATAAGTTACGTGGCCTAAAAAGCGTGCGTTTGGTATTTTCTCGTGGGGCTTTATATTTTTTAATCGAAATTGCTTGATTTGAATCGGTTAACGCTCTCAGTTTCTTTGAATCATTTTTTTATAAATCGTGTCTTAGAATCCTGTCTTAGAATCGTTTCTTAGAATCATTTAGTGATTTGAAAACCATTGTCATTTAGACAGCGTTGAAACTCATCAAGATTCAGATCATCTCATCCATCGACGTTACTTAAGCAGTAACGAAAGCGTTGAAACTATAGGGAAGATATCGTTGATGTCACCTATTGTCATTAATGTGCCAAACAGAGCCTCATTGGCTGTCGAAACAAAGGGTCTTTTGTTCCTGTGGTTGGCACATTTGAATAACAAAAGCAATGTTTGTAAACAGATATCTTACCTATTGGTACCTTCGAATACCGAAAACAGTTATTGGGCTTTTACGCTCTTATTTGGAAGGAAAGACCGTTTCCAATGAATTCCGACGCATTTTGTATCAGTTTCCGCAGCCGGTTTGTCTTAAAAATTCAATTGCTTCGGCAAAGCGTGTTATGACTTTCCTTCCCTTTGCGTGATTTTCAAGCGTTAACAAATAGATCTTTCCACGGTTTGTGACGCCATCTCCATTGGATAGCAAACACGGATAAAGTTATAGTAACTGTTTGTTGCCGACTCATTTGCTTACGAATGACTTGCTTCTCTTTTTCAATTCACCTGTAATAAGTCCGTATGAACTAGTGTAACCTATTTTGTTTCCCTATTCGTCTGATTAGCTTCGAAGCAACACTTAGTTCACACTTACTGCGACCTAAGAACAATGTCGATTCTTACATGTAAGAGCAAAGAGGATAAATGTTTACTCGCTCCGTATCCTCCCTTTTCTCAACAGACTGGATAGCGCCTCGTCTGAGAGCCATGTTCCAACGTAAGTGAAATTTATTCTTAGTAGTAGACGTAGCATGCGCTGTTGATCTTAATGCAAGATAAAAGCAGTAAACCTAACTGCATTCTAACCCTAACCCGTTGTCACTTTACTCGCCATCTGCTTGCCTTTAAAGTCGTTATCACTTGCTGTCGCTTTTGCGTGAGATATCATAGGCAGACCACGTTGAAAATTCGGCGAGTTTCGTTTTAATCGGGGTCTTATATGGCAATTAGCCACGTGCTTGTGCTTGTCACTGAAGTTAAAGAATCTGACCCACCCACTTTACATTTCGCGCCTTTGTTGTTGCTGTTATCCGGGAATTTGGAGTTTCTACTTTCATAAATGGGCAAGTATCGCTCGAAACAAAATTGAACAAAATTTGTCAGGGAAAGAACGAATGTTTCAAAGATCCTCGGGGAAGAATATTCTGTGAAATTAAATGGATTTCGAGCAGAAAACCTCCAGACTACCTTGCTATTTCGAGCGCTTTTCTATGAACTGTGGAGATGCATTTGTAGTAAATTCAAGAGGGAAAGACGGTTTACACGCGTGGTACCTGGTTGTTTGAACGTTTAACGTTAACAGGACCTCTATAACCAAGCAAACTATATTTATTTGATACCCAAGCAGTTGGAAATGGAAACAGCAAGGCGAAATAGTTAAATTCGCTTGTTGATTGGTACTTCGTAAATAATGCGAGTGGTTAGCGATAAGCAGTACCGAGTGAAGTAAATGAAAACATTCGTCAGCGAGCGCAATGTAATACTCAGTTGTAGTAGCACAAGATGAAATGCTATTATTCTACGTTCCTAAAATTTACAACGGGCTTACTGATCTTATCTTGCATTAAGGCTACATTGACAATCCGGTCGAATTTCGTTTTACTCAGGGTGTTATATGGTAATCAGCCACGTGCTTGTGATTGTCACTGAAGTTAAGGCCGGGGCTACTACAAGGATGAATTACCGCATAGAATACTCCGTTTTGTTGACTTTTGAGACTAAAGATCAAAGATTATTGTTTTGCGGGCGTGACCCTAAGTGAAAGGTCAAGTTTCAAGGTTTGCTAGTTTTAAGTGATTGGCTAGGAGGCGGGAAAGCAGTAGAGACGCTGAGGTAGAAACTCGCCGAAATCCACACAGTTAGGCCCAAAAAGTAGACATACAGCGAGGAATACAGCATCACATAAAGCTCACTTTCCAGTTTCGTTTAAAGTAAAACAATAGTGATTTCGGCCTTTAAAAACAACCCGATTTCCTTCCCATACAGAGCGTTATAATTCAGGACGTTGTAACATAACACCTCATCATCACCGTTAGGCAAAGACAACTTACATCTGCCGCTTTCTCATTTTAAGCTTGGGCTCCTGTGGGCAAACTGCCATCACCTAATTTGCCTTACGGTATCATTTTTAATAGTACAAAGCAACCTCGCTTGTTATGCTGTGCTTAGTGTTGACATAAGTATTTTTATTTGAGTTCATTTGTTCGTATAAACACGGTGAATGTTGGCAGCGATTGATCGATCAACGCATACCACTTGGACGCTTCCAGGAGTCTCGTTCTCACGTATTTGCCAAGCGGGCATAGTTGTTCATCTTAATTTCGTCTCCCTTGACTTATTATTTATTCATTTGTTTATCTATTTTTATTTTTTATTTATTTTCTTTTTTACAAAAACAGGCCTACGACAACAGCAAACAGAGTCAGACTCAGAGCCTGTTGGTTAGTATATAGTGTTATAAGGTATATAGTGTAAGGCATAAATTCAAATATCAGGGTGTTTATATTAATCTTTTTAAATTTTCAGATAATCGCTTTAAAGTAGGGGTGCCAAAGAAGTGACATGGAGTAGAAGTTGCACTTCGTAGGTGCAGCTTGTGAAACTAACTGTATTTAGAGGTTTTGTTGCTTGCTTCCTCTTCTGCTGGTAGATTTGATTACATTTTTATTTATTTACTTTAAAAAACAGGCCTACCACGAGAGGAAACAGAGTCAGACTCAGAGCCTGTTGGTAAGTATATTATTATTATTATTATTATTATTATTATTATTATTATTATTATTATTATTATTATTATTATTATTATTATTATTATTATCTATGCCAAGACAATGACGTGGATAAGAGGAAAAGTTTCTTTCTCTATTTTAAGGTCAGCGCTACTCTGCCTCAGAGGCTCCAGATCAAATAGGAGGCGAACCAATAATGTTAAAGACATT
>NC_090877.1:24383115-24390615 GCF_036669935.1 Montipora foliosa | reverse complement strand
ACTGTTGTGCTGTTGCTGCTGTGGTTATTGTTGGTGTTATTATTGTTGTTGTTGTTGTTTTTTTTTAATGAGTTACCATTGATGCTGTCGTTGTCGCTGCAGTTGGCACTGTTATTGTTGCTAATTGGGACACTCAAATTGATTATTTACTTAGTAAGGCTAGCAGTAGGTTGTATATTTAAAGAATATGTAAATGTTATCGATACTCTATTGAGAATCTGGACTTACTTTTTTCAAAGTTTGATCCTTTCAGTTTTTACATATGCTATTGAGGTCTGGGGGTGTGCTTTTATAGTAAATATTTTAAGTAGAATTGATAAGCTCTTTGGGTTACTGTTTAAAGCAGCACAGTATCTTGGATGTTCGTGGTAATAGAGATACGAAGTTATGGCGAAGGATCTCTTCCACCAATACTGCTTAGCTTTGAGCGATCTTCTACCTCCCCAGAGAACACGGCAGTTGAGAACTAGGTCGCATAATTATATTCTACCTAAGGTCCGGACAAGTCGTTTTATATCTGTTTTTATTAAAAGATGTCTTTTTAATAGTAATTAAGATTTGTTTGTCGTTTTATTCATTTTTTGCCCTGTAAATTGTTGCACGTCTGTTAGCACTTAATAAAGACCTTTTATTATTATTGTTATTGTTATTACTTTCGTCGTTGTTGGGCTGTTGTTATTTCTGTTGTTGCTATTGTTGTTGTTATTGCTGTTGTTACTCTAAGACTTACTGTTGTATTGTTGTTGCTGTCGCTTTTGTTGTTCAAGTTCTGTTCCTTTGTTCTTGCCGTTGTAATTTGAAAGCAACAAATTATTCTCTAAAAGTCATCAATCGTCCTCTCCCTTACAGAGATCGCTGGAATTTGTTCGACCTTGTTATCCTTTGTATGTTTTTCTGTGGGATATTCCCACTGAGGATAGTCACGTGGGCGTCATCCGAATCCGCGTCAAACAACCAGGTCCTGGAGATTGCTGGTTATCTATACGGTTTCAACACAATGCTGTTAACCTTCAGAGCTTTTGGTTCCCTTCTTGAGGCTTTTGAAGGAGTTGGTACCATCCAGATTGCCTTATTTCAAGTCATCAGAGATGCTGTTGTCGTTGTGGTGCATTTTGTTGTCATCACAGTGGCGTTTTCAAGCGCAATAACAAAGGTTTTCGTGTCAAGCACAAGGGTCCAAGAAGACACGAAGAAGTACTCGTAAGTGTGCATTGTTTCTCAGAAATCACCATGAATCGGTAGCAAAAGGGTGTTTTTAATCTCAACGAGGTTGGGGAAACAAAGCAGTCAGTTTTTTTGTGGTAGTTGTTGGAGTGTAAAAGTGTAAGTTCATGCTGCCAATAGGCACGCAGCCCGTTTATAAATCACGAAAATAAACCGGTCTGTAGGAAGCGTGTTTGAGTTTTAACAAAATGATCCCCAAAATCGGCAAGAATTCGTGACGCTGATTAATAATAAAGCAGCTGCTATTTCCAAAACGACAGAATTACCTAGTGATAAACAACCTCGCCTAGGAGAGTAAATTTTTGACTTTGCAAAAGCAATGGTCAACCACAAGAGTTGGGCGATTTTGATCTTTGTGTTGAATTCGCATATTTCTTGTCGATCTTTAAAACACTTGAAAGAAAATAAAAAGCCAATCTAACAAAAACAAATCCCCGGTGCCTTTCCATTATTTTGACACAGATGTATCCTTTGTTTTGTGAGTAAACATGCATGGTAACTTGATCACGGCGCCCGTTGAATTCGGTGTCACTTTCGATTTTGCTATTAATTGTGCAGCTAAAAGTACAATAGAAAAAATTGACGTAGCAAAAATCTTCCAATTTTTTTTTTGCTGATGGTAACTTTTATATTCTCGGTTCAAAATTTAAGTTCGTATCATTTCGCAAATTTTGTTGCTGATGGCATTTTTTTTTATTCTCGATCGACACTTCCTGAAAACTTCCTTCTGCCCTTCCTAAAAACGGTGTATCAATATTTACTTACTTTTGCATCAATACTTGTTTGCAAAAAGCAGGCTAATAAAATCTGTACTCTGCTTAGTTCGCATTTTTGACCGTTAAAATAGAATTTCAGGAATTTCAGGAATTTGTTTACGTACCTTGTAACGTTAAAAGTCACTCAAGAGATGCGTGGCTGGTGAATTTTCTTGATTTGGTTCGAAATGAATGTTCATTTTAGCTCTAGCAAGTACGGAATGGCATTTTAAATTAGCAAGTACGGAATGGCATTTTAAAACAAAAGATGCAAAAATAATCCTGTGATCATGCAAATCTGGCCTGTGTTTTCAAGGCAACTCACAATTTAATCATCCCGGCAAACCGGACTGGACCGTTTATATGAGAATTTTTCAGCCCGGCTTGCCGAGATCTCGGCAAGCGGGCCAGCCCGCCTTCTCATATAAACGAACCGAGATTTCACCAAAGAAAACAGGCATTAGCTGAGATCTCGGCAAAGCGGGCCATCCCGCTTAACCGGGCTGGCTCGCTTCATATAAACAGGCTCTTAGGGGCTGATTACATGAGCCGGGCTGGTCAGGTTTCCCAGGATGAGTTTCAGCCCGGTATTACATGAGATGAGCCAGCTCGGCTTGGACTAAATTTAGAATAAGTCATGTGAAAAAAGATAACAACAACAACAACAAGTGGAGAGACGTTTGTCTCGCTAAATTGTTATTAAAATTGACCATTCTGCAATGTAAAGAAGCCTTATGGTTTTCTATCTTATTTATCCTTTATTTAAACATTAAAAAACGATTATTCCGTGGGCCATTTTGCGCTCAAGTGGAGTAATGTGGTTAGAAATTGCTGTCTAACCGGGCTGTCCCGGTGAACGCGATTACATGGAAAAATGTCAGCCCGGTTAGCCGGGATCTCGTCTACCCGGGCTGATATTTTTCCATGTAATCGCAAACTTGATTTTTGGTGTATTTCTCAGACGTGCCGGGATCTCAGCTAAACGATTCAGCCGCTTAACCGGGCCAGCCCAGCTCATGTAATCGGCCCCTTAGAAAGCTGTCAGACGCTCAGAGTGCACGGCGTCGCTTAAACTTGTGGTGAAAAAGAAGTTGTATTGAAAATGATCATCATGTCATCCTCGAAGCCACTGTTTCTCGATTCCCTTTTATTTTCTTCAATCTTTCCGGGTTTAGTATTTTACTAGTAACCACATGTCTTCTCAGGGGGCTACTTACCCAAGACATCTATCATGGCACTATAATGATATACGGTACCAAAACAATATCGTGTACTGCTACGTATTACGCAAACATAACTTGAATCTTCTGGAAGGCAAAACGCTGCTCAGTTATGGAATACAGCGCTGTGTTACTGCACTACCACACGTACGCAATGCAAAGTGATGACACTTTCACAATTGCACAAACACGTTTTGTGCCGCCATGTTCTCTGATCTCTCTCACTGGGTTTTGCACAGGCAACCAATTTCAGTGCACCTTGCATCGCCAATGGACCAAAGAAGGCACCATTATAACCCTAGAATGTCGTCTTGAAACGGTTTACAATTAACAATTATTCTTTGAAATCGAGGTGAATAGTGCTGCCACTTTTCACCGAGATTGAAAAGAACAATTGTTTTAGTATATACTCACGAAGTGATCTCAGCAACAATTGCAGAAAAAACCATCCAAAGTCGATTTAATTGGCATCTCAATTCATGCGTGGAAAACGTGCAAGGGGCACAAAGCATGCGCGAAAGTGTTTATAGAAGCTTCAAACATGGCAAATCTAAATAACCTTCGTTAAGATCCTCGTCACAAACAGAAAATGGTCATTTAGCACCGTTTAAATGAGCAATCTAAATCGAAAGTCTGCTTGTTCAAACATTTTCACCGTTCGATCAAAGTTTTTGTGGTTCATTTGAAATGGAAATTGAAAGTGCAGTTGGTAAAGGATCCACATGAAATGATGGCTCTAACTGATTGAGGCGAGCGTTAGTTTGTTGTAAAATGACCCGTCTTGTTTCCTTGCAACCATGTGGAACTTTCTTAAACATTTTTTTAATTCCTCGATTTCAGTAAGAAATTCGTTTTGGTGGGCGACCAGCCCTACGAGAGAGAATTACTGCGAGTGAAACAATTTGTAGGCGTGAAGATTGTTTAATTTCCAGCAATAATTAGCTGGAAAAAACGAAGTCAAACACTAGTTGGCAAAAGTATGAACTCTTCTCTTACCTTTGAAAACTTTCAGGTCAAATTTTGTGGCCTTCTTTGTCTTCTGTAGCACCTTGTATTCTCAATATTTCCGATTCGTAAATGCTGGCGAGTTTACGCCGGCCATTTTATTTTCTTTGGATTAGGCATTATTCACTCCGTAGGGAGTGAATAATGCTCAATTACTCCGAGATAGCGAACCAATCAGATTTCTTGAAACACCAAGATCACTGCGTGAGTATATACTAATAGGCATTTTCCTATTAAAATAGGAAGCCGTGATACTTCTGTCTCCAAATTCGTTCTTGTCGGTGATCTGACGTTTTTGATATTACTCATACAATGCATAGAATAGCTCAGTTCCTTTAAACTGTGAAATTATTCAAGCTGAACTATGTACTCGAGCAAATGAGTTAAGAACATAATTAACTGGCTTCCCCTTTGACGTGTAAAATAGCCTTTGCGTTAGTCAGAGTATGACATTGGTATTATTATCCCGTTTGTGGCACGCATACTTTCTGATTCCCCTCGGTGCCAAGATGTGGCACCGAGGGGCACTATAACAAAAGGCACTATCTCTCAACGAGTCATGAAAGCCTGTAGCAAACTTTCTAACCGACTTTAAATTGTTTGAAACATCCTCTTTCTTCATAAATAAAAAACGGAAGAATAATACCGGTATTCAGAATTACATAAAACCGGATTTTATTCTCAGATATATCCTGGAGACCTTATGACGTCAAATGGTTGCCCAATCGCTTCCCAAAAAAGCACTTCTTTTTCAAATCTGCAAAAGAGACAACCGATTGCCATTATAAAATCCAAACTGACGGTACTCGTGTTGAAAATTTGAAAAATGGGAAAAATAGGCAATGTTATAGCCAAGATTCTTGCACCCTTGGGAATTATTTTCGACTGTTTCCCAAACGCCAATTGACATTGAGCATTCATTTCAACAGTTCATTGCTAATTTGTAATGAGAGTGAGGCAAATTTGTAATAAGTGCAAATACCTTTGACATTCTTCGGAAATTTGATTTTCGTTTCTTTCCTTTTTCAGTTGGCTGGGTATAATCTCTCAGCTTGGCTTGTCCTTGTTGGATTTGTCTGACGGACTGGATTACTTCAGATCAGCTGACTCATCATCCGAAACTCTCGCTCAGTGGTTGTTTGCTGCATATCTTGTTATGGCTCTTATCCTTCTGGTTAATATGTTGATCGCGTTACTGTCCAATACCTACCAAAAAGTGCAGGTATTTCAGTCATTTTTTTCCCCATTACCCCACCGATAGTTATCACCCGTGCTGGGACATGGTGGCACCCCGTCCCTTGCGGTGGTTTGATACTCGCCTTGCAAAGAATATACTTCAATGATACTCTGACCAAAATGTCTGGTGGTGATGCTACATTTAACTACGGGCTCTCTCTCGGTGAGATATCGACATCCATTATTTTACGCTCTATGAATATTTATCAAGACGTTTGAAAACGATACATAAAAAGTATCGTAACAATTAAAAAGGAGAACAACTTGAAGGTATTGTTCCATCTCATTTCGTAGTTGCCTAACTTCCTAAATATTCTTAATTGGTCTTAACCTAACCATTACAATTTTTTGCTGATGATATGGATTTTTTTCACTGCTGAATAGATTGAAAAAGTCCTCGGTGTCTTCTTTTCTTACAACCAAGAAAGTGCTAAAGGACTCAACTTCGGTGACAAAATACTTAACCTCGACAAATTAACAAATTGCAACTTTGCAACAAGTATATTTGACCTTGATGATGCGCTTCCCACATTTCATAAAAAAAAAGTTAGATTATTGGTGCGAGTTCAAAATCTTAACGGGCATTGATTCCAAAACAAATCCTAAAAACGAAATACTTTGGAATAACAGGAAAATTCTTGTGGGGAAAAAACCTGGTTTTTTATCAAAATTGGTATGACGCCGGTATTACGAAGATAAGCTACATATTAAACCAAAATCAGGATTTTTTGAAGTGGGATTAACTTGCAATAAAGTTCAATTTGAAGGTTCAGTTTAGTTTACAATTTACCAGTTTCGGCACTTGGACTACTTCAATTTGACTACTGTCTGTTTTGCTGTTGGTCTCATTGATCAGTAGTCCATTCAGAAGATTATGCCAAGCCGACCACATTGCTGAAGGAAAGGCCAGACCACAACACCGGGAACTACATGCCCTACTCTTTTCGACTAGTGTGTGGGATCTTTAACGTCCCACAGGTTTTATGAAGATTGAAGGTTTGTGAGACGGGGCCTACGGTTTATAGTCCTTATCCGAGAAGACTTGAAAGTCTAACCATTTTGCGGATGTAATTACAAAGGTGGCACTTTCTCCTCAGTTATTTTAAGACCCTGAGTGTTGGTCTGGCCGGAGTCGAACTCACGACCTCCCGCATGGCAGCCCGGTGCTCAACCAACTGAGCTAGCGGTGCGCGGTTCCTTTCACTATATACTATGGCCTGGTTAACGCAATCCCAAAAAAATTGGAAAGCTTGTCTTAAAACCCTATTCCGAACGTCACACACGATACCACAGTCAACACCCTAAGAACCAGTTCTATTTACTCCTCTCTTTTAAACACCATCTTCGTTCCTCCCACTGCTGAAACCAGAATTCTACGCCACGGATTTACAGAAAATACCATCCACAAGGTTTATCTTATGCCATTTGCTGTCACAAATGAAGTAAAAATAATAATGTTTCAGTATAAAGTGATTCATAACGTGCTTCCAACCCGTGCTACACTACATGGAGACGGCATTTCAGAAAATCTCATATGCAACTTATGCAACGCAGAAGAACAAACGCTGCATCACCTGCTACTAAACTGCACACTAACAGTCGATTTCTGGATTCTGTTTCAAGACTGGTAGTACCAAAAAACAAATGAAACAATAAAGTTATCATCCATAAGCCATATACTCTACGGCTGGCATGATAGGAAAAAGCATTGGCAAGTCCTAAATTATTGTCTACTGATAGCCAATTATTGTATTTTCTACACAAACCTTCGCGGAGATGTTTTAGATTTTCAAAACTTTCTATCGTTCATTCCCGGAAAACTCGAAATTCTTAAAAAGATTGCGACTGCAAAAAAGGTACTTCCAAAATTTTATCGCATGTGGGCCTTTTTACTTTAATTTTATATGCTGCCGATGTTTATGGTTAATTAATATTTCATTTCATATCTATTATTTAACTGTAAGCGTGTACATATAGGGAAAAAAAAGAAAAGCAAAGAAAACTACATGTATATATTAAGTGTCAATGTAATATGATAACAATTAAGAAAAAAAAAGGAT
>NC_090877.1:24368115-24378115 GCF_036669935.1 Montipora foliosa | reverse complement strand
GGGAGTTGTTTTTCTCCTTGTCATGGGCTCCTGCTTATGCTTATGCTTGATTTTGTGTTTGTGTCGCACCGGTTTACAAGTTTTCTTGTGCTTACGCTAGTGCTCATGCTTGTGTCAGTACATGTAAACCAGCCTTTAATTAATTCATTCTAATTTAGGCATTCTTCCCAGCGTAAGATCTAGATTGAATGTGCCCTAAGATAAATCTAAACAAATTTTTCTTTCTTTCTTTTTTTTTTTTTTTTTTTTTTTTTTTCAGGACAATTCTCGAAGGGAGTGGGCATTTCAAAAAGCTGTTACAATTCAGACATATCGTAATTATCATCCCATACCTGTGCCTTTTAACATTATATCTATGTTTCTAATGTTATTTCCGTGTTTGCGGATGAAGAAAACGGGACAAATACCATTGGAAGACGAAAAATGGGTGAGTTCATATTTGAAGTAAAGCAAGTCAACATTACGTTTGTTTTGGCGCTATTAGCAGGATAGGTTTTGCGTGGTGTAAGAGCGACCTCTTTCTACAAGATAATGTGTTACATATTTCTGAGCTACCGGCAAGTAGTATAACGGGATGTCTGTGACACAAAGCATTACAGGCACCAGGCCGATGTAATGAGATAAAGGCCGCGTATGTATACGACTCTTTTGATTCGTGGAAAGTGTAGTTGACACAGTTGTTATTTAATATGATAGTATGAGCTTTTAAAGGGGCAGTCACGCTGTTTTATAGTAACACATTTCGTTTGATGTTAGACGCAAAGCAATGACCAATTTGTATGTGTATGTGTGTGTGTGTCATTCCACTGCACGAACAAAAAGTGTGCGATTCTATTGTGTTTGTCAAATAATCCTTGCTAATAACCCAATCTCATATTAACGTCAGTTCCCTTTGTTATTTATTTGAAACACCCAACCTCACTAAATTTTTCTTTAATTAATGATTGTTTAACAGAAAAAAATGCTGCGTGATAGGGTGAGCATCCTTCAGTCATTGTACAGGCGGCAATATGGCGATTCGTTCCCTCCCACAGGTAATGCCTGCTTTCCATATGTTCTCTACGATCGCTGCAATTGCCGAAAAAACCTCTTCAGCGGCCGCAGCGATCATACAGAAACGCCTTGGTCTTCCACTACAGCGATCGTAGTGACCACGATCGCTGCAATCACACGTTGAGACCCACAGACAAAACCGAGCCCATCTCACCTTAGTGAGTGACAAGATCCGGTCAATGAACAACATGAGTGATAGATTCTTAGACGATTGTCTACTCAATTTATATAAGAAAACCCAACATTGGACAACTTCTGGAGAAATCGAAAAACTGTTACTGCCCTGAGAGGGATTTGAAACCCACGTTCTCCTGATCACTAGTCGGGTGTGATGACCACTACACTATCTGGCCAACCATGCTGGCCCTTAATGTGTGGCGTTTTCCGTGGTACTCCCAGAAGTTGTCCAGTGTTGGGTTTCCCTTAACTCTCCTTCAAAATATCTCCTCAACTTGGACTGTGAATCCATTTGCGATCCTCCTGGGGGTGTTACGCTTTTGGCTCGAGGGACCTACTTAATTGATATTTTAAAATGAAATTAGCCTGTATCCTTCGAGGATCCTTCCTTATCATCCCCTAAGTTGACTACGGTCTAGGTTCATTAACTTGATCCTTAGTTAGATTTCAAGTGGATTATAGGCTCCCCTATATTATCAAACCCAACTAGAAACGAGGGAACGTGGATTCAAATCCCGCTCAGGGCAAATTATCTTTCAAAACATTTATTCAGTTCAAAGTATGATTATTTGGGGTGTGCATTGTCAGGGTTTCTCTCCTAAACACACACACACACACACACACTCTCTCTCTCTCTCTCTCTCTCTCTCTCTCTCTCTCTCTGTATATATACATATTTTTTTTCTGTACAAAGGTCAGCAGGGAGTATAATCAAAGTAAAAAACCTAAGCCCCGCAATCTCTGATTTTCTTTAAAAGCTCGATAAAAATAGCTGGCCACTCGAAGGCCACAGTTCAACAGGAGCGCAATTTCAAAACAAAAAGATACGACCATGTTAGATCAAGGTTGATAATGGGCCTTTAAATCTATAAAGGGAAATGTGCGAGTGTATTTTTTTATTAACCTCCTTTAGAACCTCTCCACCAGATGGTAGAGGAGACAAATAACACTGAAGGCATGGTTAATCAAATCCTTCACAAAACTTTCACAAGCGATAAAGCTCTCCTGTCTACTGGCCCAGAGGTATGAATTGACTCAAATCAATGTCATTTGTATTTCAAAAAGTTAGAAACATAGTTGTCATATAGGATTCACTGGTGCCAAAGCTATATGCGGAGAAGTATTTATCCACCATTCCGAGGCCGGTAAGAATCAATAGATGCAAAACGAGATTTCGCGGGGTAAATCAATGGATCAAAGTTTGGGCCCCAAAGGAGCCCATCTCCTCCTCCGCCAACTTCAGTGTAAAAACCACATGCTGCCTTGAACGTGCACTTCGGCAGACATCACAAGAATTTTCTCTGCTACTCGTTTCCGCACGTTGGTAAATGTTAGCTTTTATAGGAGTGCCCTTCGGTGGGTATCGCAGAGGAACCAGCGTTTTCTGTATAATCCTAGACATCAAAACTTCAATGTTTCAACATTTTTCTAACGGCTTATGGCGAATCATTTTATAAGTATGCTCGTGCTTCTCCTAAGTTGCTAATGGGCCCTTTGCAGTTGCCGATCACGTGATACAAAAGCCGCCATACTGGAGAGCAAATTGCCCGTTGGGGCCTCTAAAACAAATCAACTTAATTTATGCCCCAGTGCGCAATTTGCTCTCCAGTATGGTGGTTTTTGTACCATGTGATCGCCAGCTGCAAAGGGCCCATATGCAAGAGAACGCTGATCAACTCATGGGTTTGACCAGCACTCTATTTGAGCCACTCGTTTATTGTCATTTGCATGTTGCAACTGTTGGGAGTGGGTCCCCAATAAACAGGAGGCCGCCAGATCTGGAATTGAAATTTTCTTTGGATGGGATTTTTCGAGAAATGTCACTGAAACAACTAACAGTCTCAGTTAATAATATTGTAACGCTGAGCGCAACTCTTTCCCCTTCACACCCCCCTCCCCCTACAATGTTGGTTTTCCGTCATGTGTCTCATGTGTCCCCCCCCCCCCCCCCCCCCCCCCCCGCAGTTAGTAGGCACCCTTCTTGGACAGCCGGCTAGTGGTACTAGACATGTTAATAAAGTTGCAACTGATGATGATGATGATGAGCCGAAGTGAAGACTGACCCGTAATGGGAACACTGAATAGGGAAGAGAAGGGAGGGAGGGGAGGAGGTGTAAGTGATTTAGACCTGGGACGTGAATTTGCTGCTGTTCTAGTGAAGTGTTACAACGAGTTATGTCTAAAGCTGAAGGTCAGTGATAAAAAATCTAGAACAAAAATCAAGCCACTGTTTCCTCCACAGGCAGCTTGATGGTAGCATGCGACATCCAAGTTCATTATACTGTTGTTTCTGAGCCCTCCTTGGATACCGCGACCTAAATAGCCAGCAAGGCGAGTAGCACCGAGTTGGCTATGACCAATCTCGCATTCAACAAGGGCGATTGGAATAATTGTTTTCTTAAATTCTCAACCTTCCGTTCATTTTTGTCCACGAAACGTGGCTTCCCGCTTAACATTTTTGGGCTAAAGCGACATTTGACGGACTTATTTTCCATGTAATTATAAGGCCAAACGTACGTATAATGGCTGATAACCGATATTTAGTGAGCTGATGAGAAAACTAGCATTTCATTATCCGAGGTTGAGTATTGAACAAATAAAAACATTTCGTGAAACGATTTCTAACAAATCGAATAGCGGTGGAAATATTGATATGCCTTTTTACCTTCACTCTCCTGTTTTTGTCACTTTCTGCCCATTGATTATTTCCTACCCGGTGTACTGTTCACTCTTCTGGCGCGTTTATGTGCAATTGACTGAATGCAAAAATGGTCGCCAACAATTGCTCTTTTGTCTTCGTGTTAATTATAGCCTAACTAGCCTCGTTTTACAACCCAAATGCTTTCAATTTTACGCGTGTGAACGAGGCTAGTTAGGCTAATTAACACAAAGACAAAAGAATAATTTGTTGGCGGCCATTTTTGCATTCGGTCAATTCCGTCGACCTTTTTTTACCCGGCAAACTGTTCACTCTACTGAGGGAAAAAAAGCCGATGGAATGGGGTGACAAGAAATAGTGAAGTGAAGCTAGGAATGTTTAGTTGGTAAGAATATCTGTATTTCCACCGCTATTCCGCTCATTAAAAACTATTGCTTTCAACGGTAATGCCTTCAAAGAACTCGAATATCACATATTACGATTGGGCTGCCAGTTGTTCACCGTTTTATATGATGTTTCTTTAATTAGGCCTGGGAGGCCCATAGCAGCATACTGGTGGAAGGCTGTCTTTTAACGTGTCGATCAAACACACCAGTCACGTCTGATTACGGTTACTATCTTTGCTTGGGTGCAAGATACAGAATTAACTTTTCTCCTAGATTTCCTCATTTTGAGGTAAGTTGAAAAGAATGAAACCCTTTGATTGGATTAGGGCTTTTCGACTTTCAGCTGTTTGACGGTTTTTGGCCAGGCAAAAAGTAGAAAAGGCGTGTAAATTAAACCATAAAATGCTCCTCGTGTTTTATCGTCGTAGCTAGGGGAGAGATAAGGGGGAGGCGGAGCTGCTTTCTAAACCCTCCGCCTCCCCCCTCCCTCCCCCTCTCTCCAAAATAAAGAAAAAAAAAAAAAGAAATCGAGAATTTTATTAAATGTCATTTTCTGAAGTGTTAGCTTGATAGTTTGAACTAAGTACTGTTACCTTTACAACTTTTATCAACCGATTCACTCGTTTATGAAACAGCAAACAAAGGGAAAGCGATTTAAAGACAACAGACCATTTACAGTTCACTATAGTTTTCCGCGTGATTGATTAATTTGAAACCTTTTTTATTAAATATGACGGCCCAAACCTGGAGATTAGCAAACTCCTGAAAGGCTTGGTACTCTGCCCAGACTTTTCTCTTGCATATTAAATCAAGAGGGTTGTTGTAGTCATTGACTAATATGACTGAAGTTCCTACAACACGGTACCTGCGGCGTCTGGTCCAAACAAGCGTAACAGCCCTTTTCAAGGAAAGAACCAACAGATTACGACAATACGTAAATGCTGACTCAAGAGAACAGGACAGAAACCGTATTTGTGTGATCGTTCTAAAAAGATTGATCGTTTTATACTTGGATGACTTCACTTTTTGACGAAATATCTCTGAGAGGAGATTTCCAAGCCTCTAGATTTCAAACCTTTCTCGGGAAAGCATGCTACGAGATACTCGCGCCTTTGGCTCTCGCTTTATTAATTTCTCTACCCCCTCCGAAAAGAATAATAAAACTGGTCGTCAGGGGACGTGTGGTCTTCTTTGAAAACTTCTTTCAGTCAAATTGAAAGAAAAAAAAAACAAAAATGTCTTCCTCGTTTTCAGATGATGATCCTAGAGAGTGTGGAAACAAGTAGCCTCTCACTTGGTGTAGTACGTGAATCTTGGGATTGCGAACTTACGCCAGGGTTTGGATGGACTGTCGGATTTCATACAGATTTGAGAATCTTTGATAACGATAACCAACCAGCAGCAGGGGGAAAACGAGTTACAGGTGCGTTGAGTAGCCAACTCGTTCACCAAACAGCCCACCAGTTCTTTTACTCTTCATCAAGTCTCTAGTTAAGCAATATCTAGTTCAGTTCCAGCCTTTTTACCACTGTTCCGATGCTGCAGTAGTGCTTTTAGCTGTACTTGAGGGATACAAAGAAAGCGAATAATTCATATTGAGCATTTGGTATGGTGGGACACCCATTTTTTGTTTGTTTTGTAATGTCTTTTTCATATGCTGTTGCTTTCCACTGCCCACTCCTATAATAGTAGACATTCCCCTAACATACCTTTTGCTGTTTAAAAGCTAAAAAATAGTAGGTATGTAAATGAACGTTTGAGTATTCTGCTCCGGCCCGTAGGGGAAACTATGCCCTTGGTACCGAAACAATAACTGCGCTTTACAGAGCCCATCTAATCTAGATCGTTGGACAATCAAACGACAACTGCTGTGTTTAATGTTCAAATGGTAATTTAACTGTACAAACAGGTCTATGTTGTTGCTTCTGTTTGTTTATAGCCTGCTGGTCTCTTTCCTTCTTTATTTAATTGTTTTTGTTGTTTTCTTCAATGCTGTTGCTATCCCTCCCCTACCCCAACTTTTAAATACTAGTTCTTTGTTCAATGTATCTTTAATTTACCTGTAGTTAACGTACAAATTACATTATACAAGTAATATAATTCCTCCTTCCTTACAAAAAGTGACTTTAGATAAAAGAAACCGTATTATAGGCTCAGTGTGCGTGTGTAGGCAGGAAGCAGTGTGGCCCAGTGGTTAGGGCGCTTGCCTTGAGATCCGGATATCCCGGGTTCAAGACTCGCTCTGACCTCTCGTTGAATTTGAACCTGGTAGTCCCTGGTTCAACTTCCCAGCTTCTCTTGTAAATAGCCAACTGGTGTGCCTCCGGCCAATTGGGATTTTTAACACTTGTAGTTGTTGTGTTCTGTTGTTTCGTTGATTGTGTTTCATTAAGAAATACATTCGTCTTTTGGGTGTTTCCAGGAAAAATCCCGTGAGGTGTCAATTGACAGAAACTAAAAATAACTGCAATATCCATATCCAAACAAATAAATAAATAAACATTTTATAATGTAAAAAATACCTATTGAAATAACAAGTTCAGAACCTGCGGGATCATTATAATAATAATACTAAGATCAATAAATCTTTTGGATTTTATTACTTGGATGTTGTCTTTTAGTAGGATTGTGTGATTATACGTAGATTCATGTGAGGCCTGTAACTGCTGTTTCTTCTCTCTTAAAATAAAGTTTCATCATGGATAAGGCAAAAAAAAAAAAAACCTCAGCGTCGAGTTTATATACGGAATGATGATGATGATAATAATAATAATAATAATAATAATAATAATAATAATAATAATAATAATAATAATAATAATAATAATAATAATAAAATTCTTATATTGCGCGCTTTCCATGAAATGATCAAGCGCGCATTACATGATTTCTATCTATAATAATTAAATACAGGTAATCAAAACAACAATTATTGAAAATATACTATGATCAAATTGAAATATACAATATAAGTTAAGATACTAGTAATTATCATGAATGAAATTAATAAAAAGCTTCCTCAAAGAGGTGCGTTTTCAGATGGCACTTAAAAATCCCTAGATCTGCAATAGAACGACTCTCACGCGTGATACATTCCAAAGTGCCGGAGCAGCGACCTGGAATGATCTGTCTCCTAATGTAATCCTACTTCTAAAAGTTGGCGTTGCAAGCATCAAACCATCCAAGGAGGATCTTAAATTATAATTTCCTGGTCTCTTAATTGACACGAGTTCTCATAAATATGTTGGCGCGAATGTGTGAAAAACTCGATGCTGAATGTGTTTCTTAACCCTGATGACGCCTTGAATCAGCAAAAGCTGGGAATTGTAACAGAGAAGAAACAGCAGTTGCAGGCCTCACTAAACCTACAGTTATATCTTTCCGATTTTGTTTTGCGAATTTACACTGCTGAAAACAAAATGTATGGTACGCGTACAGTTACCGTATTTTGAGACATTGGTATAACATATTTTATAACAACTTGGATAAAACGCGCGTTCTGATTGGCCAATTGGTCATTTACCATTTGCCCATGGGTGCATGCTTGCTGACGACAACTGACGTGTGATCTAACTTTCCGAGATTGTGGAAAGAAGAAAATGCCGTCACTAGGGCATCAGTCCTAATTTTCCAAGACATATTTAATTTCCTTCTCGTAGAATAGGGGTGAACCTCTACAGAGCTCAGAATAGAAAGATATAGTCTTAAAGATTAATCAGCAGTGGAAAATGAGGATCGAAGGTCTGAAAGCGACGAAAGAGCGTTTCGTGCTTGTACTGCTTTGAGAGGCGTAGCATGTGCAAAGACAGCGTGTTTGTGACGACGCTCGCAAGAAAATCGAAATGTGTTCTCTCCTAAGAGCAAATTACTGTTGATTCCAATAAGATTTTTGACTGGGAAAAGTGCTTGTTGATCATTTTGTCTTGTTAATTTATAGTTGTCTTTAGAAAGCAAAGTTGTGTTGGCATCGTCTATTGACCAAACTTGATTTATGCAAATACACGCGAAACACGCAGGAGTGGTGTTAACGATTATGTTATAAAACAAATGGTAAACGGCTCAGCGTGCACTATTGAGTTATGGTGCACACTCCCGCGTGCACCATAACTCAATAATGCATGCTGAGCCGTTTACTATTTGTTAATTTAATTAATTTCTTTTTTTGCGAAATTGTAACTGACTGTTCTGTCCCCTACAGGTGTTGCCAGAATCCGTCGAGGTGACATCATTCGATGTACCGTCATGTTTGAGCACGAGGAAGAGAGAGACGGGAATGTTCAAGTTCCTGTTAGGTTTACTGTTAATGGCACAAGGATACAACGTCAAGGGGGCCAAACATTCATCAAATACAGACCTGAAGGCACTTTGTACCCTTTCATTGGGTTTTTCTACAAGAACAGGACGTTAGCAAAGGTGAAAAAGGCGAAGGAAAAAAAGCAAATAAAACAAAGCAAAACTGAAGGCAAAACAACTTAGCAGAACAGTTTCCAAAGCCAGCACTGTTCAAAGGAGTTCCTAATGCAGTATGCGCTGCACATCATTTTAAACTTGACCCCAGATTAGATTAGCAAGTATATATATATATATATATATATATATATATATATATATATATATATATATACTGAATACTGAATGTGAGTTGCCAATAAGCCCTCGCAGAGTGCTCAATAGCTTGTGAAGCTAGAGCTGTGCATACAGTTACAATTACAGATAAGATAGACTACATTCCGTGGTCGACAAATTTGTTTCGTAGAACCATGTCCCATTCTTCAGGATCTTACAATGGTTACTATCTCTACAGGATTACTGTTTTTACATCATGATTTTTTTATCCTGTTACCCATGCGCGTACTTGTAAATTACGATTTTTAATTACAATTTCTGTAAGAGGAATTTGTTTGCATGCCGACAGCCGCTTGCTAATTCTGATCGTTTGTTGAGCGTGGCGAGCTCTGGATGACAAATTATAAATACTTCTCGAGTGTATATAAGTTGCATTTTTTGGTGCTGTTAGAATACGCGCGCGCCCTTCCTAAAATCGTCCACGCAATGCTGTAATTTACTTTAGCATTTTTTAACTGCCACACATATTTGCTTAACTCTGTCTGGTTGCTGTGCACCACATTCCTGAAGGACTGGTTATGATTGGTAAATCTAGCCTTGAAGTCGGTGTCAGTTAGCCCTACGTAACTCTCGTTTCCCTCGCTTGAGGTCACTGTTGCCTGATATACTATACCCTTTGTTAAGCATTGGTTGTCAAGGGGGCATTGGTCTTTTTTCCTGCAATTACATGATCTTTCTACATTGGCTATCTCGGGTTCTAGCGTTCGTAGCACGCGCTTATTGTGCTTGTCGATTATGCTTTTGACATTGGGCATGCAACTATATGATAGCTTTAACGTGTTACGGTTAAAAATTGGTCTAAGGGCGTGGCCCTTGGGGAAACATTCGTCTACGATTCGTAAGAACTGTTTTCCTAGGTTGGTCTTGACCTGTGCATCATAAGGCGGGTTAAACCAGGTGATGTTTCTTTTCCTTGCTCTGACAGTCCTTCCTCTGCTCGGTCTTGGTTGGAATCTCAATGTGTATTGGTACCCACCCTTGTCCAGGGCCGCTTGGTATGGTGGTACTGCGTTGTTGAATGCAGATTCATCGGACGAAATGTCTGATAGCCTCTTGTTTACGCTTTCCGGTATTCTCTTCAATATACATGATGGATGGT